>NC_072776.1:36760499-36880113 GCF_022539595.1 Amphiprion ocellaris | reverse complement strand
TGTCACATGAGTGCATCTACATTAGCATAACATTTAATTTCATGTAGATGAGTTTTACTGCTCCAATCACAGACTGACCTGCTGCTGACATCACCTGTTCACCTGGCGCTCACCTGTTCACCGGACCGCAGCAACAAACTGGAGAAGAACTGAGTGCTCTCGATCATGGATCAAATAATAATTCAGTGGAATCTTTACTGCAGTAACACATTTTCTTCGCCATCATATTATCTGAAAACTCAAAGACTCTCCTCAGTGAAGCAGCTCGGTGAACTTTACCCACTGTGGGATCAATAAAGTTTATCCTTATCCTTATCAGAGCAGGGGGCGCTACTGCCCCTCTGGCGGACACAGGGCGGTAACGACACTAATTATTATTTGAGGCAAAGCTGGCGACAGTACAGATGAGCAGCACTTCCTGTTTCAACGTAAAACTATCGTAATGCTCTTAGGCTAAAACGTGGTTTTGTGAGACTCAGAAGAATCTGCAGTATGAACCAAAATGTATTTAAGGACCACTAGCTTGTCGACTCCCTCAAATTGTGTTTGTTGTCACTATACGTTCAAAAATGAACACGTTATAGGTAATGTACAGATGCATTCGTGACCGGAAGTGTTAGCCGAGCTAGCGGAATTGCTAACGAGGGTTTGTTATGACACGGACTAATACCTTAACACACGTAGCTCTGAAATCAATTCTCTCCAAGACACAGAGCTCTAGCTCCGTTTCCTGTCCCAGGTCTAATGTTTCAGCCTGATATCGTGATCAGCACCTTTTAAAGAGACGCTGCTGGTAGCGCTGGAGTTAGCTTGTCACTAGCTTCTGATTAGCTGCTAGCTCGCTAACGCTGCCATCACGGAGATGCAGCTATAGATTGTCATTAGCTACATTGTGGATTCGTTTCCTGTTTGGACGTGACTCGGACTACAACAAAAGTAATCGGAGCAAGTGGAGAGGCTAGCTGTCGTCAAATACGACTTGGTTTACACCAGAGATCCTTCTGAATCGACCTAAATCGCTTAATAATACGTTTGACATAAAATGTACAAGAAAGAAAGATGCTTTTACGTTGAAGATGAACAGGAAGTGCTGCTCACCTGTAATGTCGCCAGCTATACCGTTAGTAATAATGTCGTGTCGTTACCGCCTGTGTCCACAAGAGGTCAGTAGCGGCCCCTCCTGTGGCACGATCTTACATGAGAGCGATTAGATGACAGCAGAGACTCAGACACAAATCTCTGTCCCTGCAACCGATCAATAATCAATAATAACACTGATACATTATCAACCAATCATATTTTGGTCATTTTGTTCATATTTATGGTAGTTTCATCTCATATTTTGGTCATTTTATTCATATTTGTGGTAGTTTTTTTGTCATATGTTGGTCATATTATATATATATGTATTTCTGGTAGTTTTATCTGTGTGTGTGTGTGTGTGTGTGTGTGTGTGTGTGTGTGTGTGTGTGTGTGTGTGTGTGTGTGTATACATATATGAAGAAATGTGTAAATTGAATGGAAAGTCCAGTGGGAGTCTGAGTGTCACCAAGTCAGAGTTTATGTCTCAACTGCGGACGTTAGAGAAGACAGGCGGAGACAGTCTTAGTGGGCGGAGCTAAACTACCTGAAACCTGCGTTTCATTCGTTATAGATCTCATTCCGTCATTCTGAAATCAGTTTATTTCTCCCCCTCTTCTCTGTAACTATTTAGTTTAGAATTCTTTGCCTCTCCTGACAACTTTTGATAGAACAGCAGAAAAATACCTTCAATTATTACAATATCACTGTGATTCTCCACTGTGTATTATGCAGAATTGTAATATGATAGCAATTTATTTGTGTTGTGTTCATTATTGATGCCTTTAACCCTTCCATGCATAGAGGTCATGACAGTGTGCAGCTCTTCTAAAGCTGTTTTCTTGTATGTGCATGAGTTTTGATGGCATAGTTGGACATCAGCCACTACAGTGGATCCTATTGCATCATTTCTTCCACTGCCAGTGATTGGCTAGCCATTGCAAATTCTTTAAAAAAAAAAAAAAGAGTCAAACCAAGATGGCCGGCAGGCAGCCAGAAACACCAAGTAGCTCATTTTCTTTTGTTCAAGCCTTCTATAAAAAAGAGACCTTTGCAGGAAAGAAAAATATGGTGACATCGAGGAACATCTAAGGAGTTATACAATTGCAAAATTTTCCAAGTATTGATGTTATATTGGGAGGCAATTATGATTAATCTCATGTCCACTAAAGTGCACATCATGCATCACCAGCTATATTTCAACTACAATTCATTGACCACAATTAGGCTATTACTGCCGCTGTTCTTGAAAATATGTCATCTGAGAGACTTGGGAATCTATACAGGAGAGTGAATCCCTCAATGCTGTTTGAATTATTTATGCATCAATTATTTTATTTTATAGTTCACATCACATTTCACAGTTCAATACACTGTATATCATTTTATCCATTTGTTTGTTAAATCCATATTTCTAGAGCAAAATGCATGGTGGCCATCTCAGTGGACATGTAAATATATTTTTTAGAAAAATGGGTTGAAATAAAATAAAGTTCAAACCTTGTTTTTCATGCCTAAAGATGAATAAAAACAATTGGGGGAAAACAAAATCCTGACTGAGGTTATCATAATTCATGCATGAATGGGTTAAGGCGACATACCAAACAGTGAAACACCAAACAGTTTTAATTCCTTTTTGGACAATATACTAACATACATGAATTATTGACACACAAACTTACAAATTCTCAAAATACAAGCTCCTCAACTCTGTTCTTGGTTACAGTGATTCATTAGATGTACTTCTATTTTTCTTAAATTACCATGTTTTCATAGCATCATCAAAATTTAACTGAGTTTTTTTTTTTCACAATGTGATTTCAACATCATCAAAAAATAACCTGTGCTTATTCTAGTGATCTTTTTTGGTAATATGTTTCTTGATTACCACCCATTTGTGCTTCTATCTGCCTTCATCTTTGCAGACGGTGCCAACATGATTGACAACAGATGAGATTGTTCTTAATTATTCATTTGTAAGAACTTCAAATTTGTTATTTTTAACTGCTCTAAGCCTCAAGCAGAGAAAGCACAAACCTCCTCTTTGGTATTATCTGACCACGACATCATGACGATTTACTCTAATGAAGCTGGTCGAGTTTTGAGGAAAACACTTTAAATGAACAAGTCAAGTATATTCTAACCACCTGGAGCCTGATGTGCATCAAGAAACATGATGTTCCTTGATGCACATCAGGTGCTGCTGATCTGATCTGACCTGACGTTCAGCCACAGCATCAGTGTCTGATGAAGATAGGACAGCAGATCAGTCCTGTCTAACATCCTACTTCTGTTTCCTCTCACCTGAATCTTCCAACAAACTCCCTGACGTTCCTCCATCTGACGAGCAGAGTCCGTTCAAAAAGTTCACATTTAGTGCCAAAAATATTCATTCAAAGATGAAGAAACCATGAAAAGATCGATGAAACTGCTTGAAGGTTAAATAAACTGCAGCGGTGGGGCTTGTGTGTTGGTGGTCTGACCCCGTCAGGTGTGTCTGAGTGGAACGTACCACCTGCTCAGGTCAGCGGGGGGAACACAGAGATACAAAAGTTAAAAATCCTGGCTCTAAACCTAGTCCACTTTATGTCACATGAGTGCATCTACATTAGCATAACATTTAATTTCATGTAGATGAGTTTTAATGAGTTTTCCAATCACAGACTGACCTGCTGCTGACATCACCTGTTCACCTGGAGCTCACCTGTTCACCGGACCGCAGCAACAAACTGGAGAAGAACTGAGTGCTCTCGATCATGGATCAAATAATAATTCAGTGGAATCTTTACTGCAGTAACACATTTTCTTCACCATCATATTACCTGAAAACTAAAAGACTCTCCTCAGTGAAGCAGCTCGGTGAACTTTACCCACTGTGGGATCAATAAAGTTTATCCTTATCCTTATCAGAGCAGGGGGCGCTACTGCCCCTCTGGCGGACACAGGCGGTAACGACACTATTATTATTTGAGGCAAAGCTGGCGACAGTACAGATGAGCAGCACTTCCTGTTTCAACGTAAAACTATCGTAATGCTCTTAGGCTAAAACGTGGTTTTGTGAGACTCAGAAGAATCTGCAGTATGAACCAAAATCTATTTAAGGACCACTAGCTTGTCGACTCCCTCAAATTGTGTTTGTTGTCGCTATACGTTCAAAAATGAACACGTTATAGGTAATGTACAAATGCATTTGTGACCGGAAGTGTTAGCCGAGCTAGCGGAAGTGCTAACGAGGGTTTGTTATGACACGGACTAATACCTTAACACACGTAGTTCTAAAATCAATTCTCTCCAAGACACAGAGCTCTAGCTCCGTTTCCTGTCCCAAGTCTAATGTTTCAGCCCGATATCGTTATCAGCACTTTTAGAAGAGACGCTGCTGGTAGCGCTGGAGTTAGCTTGTCGCTAGCTTCTGATTAGCTGCTAGCTCGCTAACGCTGCCATCACAGACGCAGCTATAGATTGTCATTAGCTACATTGTGGATTCATTTCCTGTTTGGACGTGACCCAGACTACAACAAAAGTAATCGGAGCAAGTGGAGAAGCTAGCTGACGTTAAATACGACTTGGTTTACACCGGAGATCCTTCTGAATCGACCAAAATCGCTTAGTAATACGTTTGACATAAAATGTACACTAAAGAAAGATGCTTTTACGTTGAAGATGAACAGGAAGTGCTGCTCATCTGTAATGTCGCCAGCTATACAGTTAGTAATAATGTCGTGTCGTTACCGCCTGTGTCCACAAGAGGTCAGTAGCGCCCCCTCCTGTGACATGATCTTACATGAGAGCGATTAGATGATAGCAGAGACTCAAGACACAAATCTCTGTCCCTGCAACCGATCAATAATCAATAACAACACTGATACATTATCAACCAATCATATTTTGGTCGTTTTGTACATGTTTCTGGTAGTTTTATCTCATATTTTGGTCATATTCACAGGACTCACCTGTTTTGAGAAAATCTCCACAACTCCTTGCACTGCTGGCATTTTCTGTACTTTTACAATTACATGTATTCCACAAGCCACTTTATGCTGATGTCACTTATAGTGTAGTAATACTGTATTTATTCATTTTTCATTCTTGTATATATATCATTGTTATTATAATTATTATCTTTACTGTAGTAAACTGTAGTTAGTGCTGCTCTGAAAGATTTTTGCTGCTCTAACACTGGAAATTTCCCCTAACCTGGGGAGTAATAAAGGACTGTTGTATATCTATGTGCAAGAACTGATACCTCATCTTCCTGTATATAGTCTTCTACATGGTATTTAAAAAAATCTGCGCATATATCCCTCTGGGCTGGAAACTGATTATAGTTTACTGCTATGGTGTATGGCTCTGGCATTAAATATACTACATATATAGCTGGTGGTAAATTCAAAAATATGTAGACGAGCAAATCAAGTATAGTGAGGGTGATGCAGAGCAGATTGATGGAAATGGGCAGCTGGAAGCAGTGGGCTGGAGGAAGGTCAGCAGCAGCAGCATCCCACAGATGGAGATTAGGCCAGTTGGTGGGAGAACCACCACAGATCTGAAGCATCCAGCTCTGGGATCAGGGACACTCGGAGAAAGGACACAGGGAGAAACAGAGTGAGTGTAATGCAATAATGGTATATATACTGTATATTAAATATAATGGTAGATAGAGAAGGGCTCAGTGCATCCAGAGAGGTCCTCCAGCAGCCTAGGCCTGTAGCAGCAGAACTAGGGGCAGAACTAAGGGACGTCCAAGAGGAAGACTCCAGCTGACCCCCTCAGGGTCCCCCAGTCAGTCCTAACTATAAGATTTGTCAAAAAGGAAGGTTTTAAGCCTGGTCTTAAAATTAGAGAGGGTGTCCGCCTCCAGAACCCAAACTGGGAGCTGGTTCCACAGGAGAGGAGCTGATAACTGAAGGCTCTGCCTCCCATTCTACTTTTAGAGAGAAGTTACAGGTCGCTTCTCCAAGTAAGCCTGCAGTCTGAGAGCGAAGAGTTCTGCTAGGATAATATGGTACTATCAGGTCTTTAAGATATGATGGAGATTGGTTGTTAAGAGCTTTATATGTCAGAAGAAGGATTTTGAATTCTATTCTACATTTCACAGGAAGCCAATGAAGAGAAACCAGCATAGGAGAAATATGATCTCTCTTGCTAACTATCGTCAGTACTCTGGCTGCAGCCCTACACTGCACGACACCAACACTGATTTAGCAAGTCTGAGTTCTGAACCGTGGCTTTGGTACCAATAAGCCGGTTTTGTGTAATAGCCTAAAACTGCCTCAGATTGTTGACTGTGGTCATAATGACTTATTTACTGAGCATTGAGAAACCTGCTTCTTGGAAAAAAAGAAAAGCATATGAATAACATAAAATGATATGATATAGAATAATAATTATAAATACAGTGATGTTACTTTGAACAGGTGAATGATCAGGGAGCCTCTGTCACTCAGGTTGTCTACAATCTGGAAGTTACTGATGTAACGATGCACTGAATTGGACAGCTGGACACACACATAAACAGACTCAGCTGTTAGCTAGTTACAGAGCAGAGCAGAGACAGTTCAAAGACATAAACAGACAGAGGTCAAAGAGACAGACAGACAGAAAAAGCTCAGAGAGAGAGACAGAGTTTAGAGAACCCAAGACAGCGGAGGCGACCCCAGTCTGGAGAACCCAAGACAGCGGAGGCGACCACAGCCAGGAGAACCCAAGACAACGGAGGCGACCACAGCCCGGAGAACCCAAGACAGCGGAGGCGAACACAGTCCGGAGAACCAAAGACAGCGGAGGCGAACACAGTCCGGAGAACCCAAGACAGCGGAGGCGACCACAGCCCGGAGAAACCAAGACAGCGGAGGCGACCACAGCCCGGAGAACCCAAGACAGCGGAGGCGACCACAGCATGGAGAACCCAAGACAGCGGAAGCGACCACAGCACGGAGAACCCAAGACAGCGGAAGCGACCACAGCACGGAGAACCCAAGACAGCGGAGGCGACCACAGCACGGAGAACCCGAGACAGGGGAGGCGACCACAGCCCGGAGAACCCAAGAAGGCGGAAGCGACCACAGCCCGGAGAACCCAAGACAGCGGAGGCGACCAGAGCTCATAGAGAAGACCAGAGCTCAGAGAGAAAAACAGACACAGAGACAAACAGACAGAAAAAGCTCAGAGAGAGAGAAAGATAGAAAGAGGTCAGAGATCCGAAAACAGCGGAGACCACCAGAGGTCAAGGGGACAGACAGACAAAGGTCAGAGAGAAAGACAGAGTTTAGAGAACCCAAGACAGCGGAGGCGACCGCTGACCGGAGAACCCAAGACAGCGGAGGCGACCGCAGCCCGGAGAACCCAAGACAGCGGAAGCGACCACAGCCCGGAGAACCGAAGACAGCGGAGGCGACCCCAGTCTGGAGAACCCAAGACAGCGGAGGCGACCACAGCCAGGAGAACCCAAGACAGCGGAGGCGACCACAGCCAGGAGAACCCAAGACAAAGGAGGCGACCACAGCCCGGAGAACCCAAGACAGCGGAGGCGAACACAGTCCGGAGAACCCAAGACAGCGGAGGCGACCACAGCCCGGAGAACCCAAGACAGCGGAGGCGACCACAGCATGGAGAACCCAAGACAGCGGAAGCGACCACAGCACGGAGAACCCAAGACAGCGGAAGCGACCATAGCACGGAGAACCCAAGACAGCGGAGGCGACCACAGAACGGAGAACCCGAGACAGGGGAGGCGACCACAGCCCGGAGAACCCAAGAAGGCGGAAGCGACCACAGCCCGGAGAACCCAAGACAGCGGAGGCGACCAGAGCTCATAGAGAAGACCAGAGCTCAGAGAGAAAAACAGACACAGAGACAAACAGACAGAAAAAGCTCAGAGAGAGAGAAAGATAGAAAGAGGTCAGAGATCCGAAAACAGCGGAGACCACCAGAGGTCAAGGGGACAGACAGACAAAGGTCAGAGAGAAAGACAGAGTTTAGAGAACCCAAGACAGCGGAGGCGACCGCTGACCGGAGAACCCAAGACAGCGGAGGCGACCGCAGCCCGGAGAACCCAAGACAGCGGAAGCGACCACAGCCCGGAGAACCGAAGACAGCGGAGGCAACCACAGCCCGGAGAACCCAAGACAGCGGAAGCGACCACAGCACGGAGAACCCAAGACAGCGGAGGCGACCACAGCCCGGAGAACCCAAGACAGCGGAGGCGACCACAGAACAGAGAACCCAAGACAGAGGAGGCGACCACAGCCCGGAGAATCGAAAACAGCGGAGGCGACCGCTGACCGGAGAACCCAAGACAGCGGAAGCGACCACAGCCCGGAGAACCGAAGACAGCGGAAGTGACCACAGCCCGGAGAACCCAAGACAGCGGAGGCGACCACAGCACGGAGTAACCTAGACAGGGGAGGCTACCACAGCCCGGAGAACCCAAGAAGGCGGAAGCGACCAGAGCCCGGAGAACCCAAGACAGCGGAGGCGACCAGAGCTCAGAGAGAAGACCAGAGCTCAGAGAGAAAAACAGACAGAGAGCAGAGACAGACAGACAGACAAAGCTCAAAGAGAGAGAAAGATAGAAAGAGATCAAAGATCCGAAAACAGCGGAGGCCACCAGAGGTCAAGTGGACAGACAGACAAAGGTCAGAGAGAAAGACCGAGTTTAGAGAACCCAAGACAGCGGAGGCGACCACAGCCCGGAAAAACCAAGACAGCGGAGGCGACCACAGGCAGGAGAACCCAAGACAGCGGAGGCGACCACAGCCCGGAGAACCCAAGACAGCGGAGGCGACCACAGCCCGGAGAACCCAAGACAGCGGAGGCGACCCGAGTCTGGAGAACCCAAGACAGTGGATGCGACCAAAGCCAGGAGAACCCAAGACAGCGGAAGCGACCGCAGCACGGAGAACCCAAGACAGTGGAGGCAACCGCTGCCCGTAGAATCCAAGACAGCGGAAGCGACCACAGCCCGGAGAACCCAAGACAGCGGAGGCGACCACAGCCCGGAGAACCCAAGACAGCGGAGGAAACCACAGTCCGGAGAACCCAAGACAGCGGAGGCGACCACAGCCCGGAGAACCCAAGACAGCGGAGGCGACCACAGAACGGAGAACCCAAGACAGCGGAGGGGACCACAGCCCGGAGAACCCAAGACAGCGGAGGCGACCACAGCCCGGAGAACCCACGACAGTGAAGGCGACCACAGCCCGGAGAACCCAAGACAGCGGAGGCGACCACAGCCCGGAGAACCCAAGACAGCGGAGGCGACACGAGTCTGGATAACCCAAGACAGCGGAAGCGACCAAAGGACGGAGAACCCAAGACAGTGGAGGCGACGACAGCCCGGAGAACCCAAGACAGCGGAGGCGACCACAGCACGGAGAACCCAAGACAGCGGAGGCGACCGCTGCCCGGAGAACCCAAGACAGCGGAAGCGACCACAGCCCGGAGAACCCAAGACAGCGGAGGCGACCGCAGCCCGGAGAACCCAAGACAGCGGAAGCGACCACAGCCCGGAGAACCCAAGACAGCGGAGGCGACCACAGCCCGGAGAACCCAAGACAGCGGAAGCGACCACAGCACGGAAAACCCAAGACAGCGGAGGCGACCACAGCCCGGAGGACCCAAGACAGCGGAGGCGACCACAGAACGGCGAACCCAAGACAGAGGAGGCGACCACAGCCCGGAGAATCGAAAACAGCGGAGGCGACCACAGCACGGAGAACCCAAGACAGCGGAGGCGACCGCTGCCCGGAGAACCCAAGACAGCGGAAGCGACCACAGCCCGGAGAACCCAAGACAGCGGAGGCGACCACAGCCCGGAGAACCCGAGACAGCGGAGGCGACCACAGCCCGGAGAACCCGAGACAGCGGAGGCGACCACAGCACGGAGAACCCAAGACAGCGGAAGCGACCACAGCCCGGAGAACCCAAGACAGCGGAGGCGACCGCTGCCCGGAGAACCCAAGACAGCGGAAGCGAGCACAGCCCGGAGAACCCAAGACAGCGGAAGCGACCACAGCCCGGAGAACCCAAGACAGTGGAAGCGACCACAGCCCGGAGAACCCAAGACAGTGGAAGCGACCACAGCACGGAGAACCCTAGACAGGGGAGGCCACCACAGCCCGGAGAACCCAAGAAGGCGGAAGCGACCAGAGCCCGGAGAACGCAAGACAGCGGAGGCGACCACAGCCCGGAGAACCCAAGACAGCGGAGGCGACCAGAGATCAGAGAGAAAAACAGATAGAGAGCAGAGACAGACAGACAGACAAAGCTCAAAGACATAAACAGACAGAGGTCAAAGAGACAGACAGACAGAGAAAGCTCAGAGAGAGAGAAAAATAGAAAGAGATCAAAGATCCGAAAACAGCGGAGGCCACCAGAGGTCAATGGGACAGACAGACAAAGGTCAGAGAGAAAGACCGAGCCAGGAGAACCCAAGACAGCGGAGGCGACCACAGCCCGGAGAACCCAAGACAGCGGAGGAAACCACAGTCCGGAGAACCCAAGACAGCGGAGGCGACCACAGCACGGAGAACCCAAGACAGCGGAGGCGACCACAGCCAGGAGAACCCAAGACAGCGGAGGCGACCACAGCCCGGAGAACCCCAGACAGTGGAGGCGAACGCTGCCGGTAGAATCCAAGACAGCGGAAGCGACCACAGCCCGGAGAACCCAAGACAGCGACCACAACACGGAGAACCCAAGACAGTGGAGGCGACCACAGCCCGGAGAACCCAAGACAGCAGAGGAAACCACAGTCCGAAGAACCCAAGACAGGGGAAGCGACCAGAGCCCGGAGAACCCAAGACAGCGGAAGCAACCAGAGCTCAGAGAGACAAACAGACAGAGAGCAGAGACAGACGGACAGGAAAAGCTCAAAGACATAAACAAACAGAGGTCAAAGAGACAGACAGACAGAGAAAAAGCTCAGAGAGAGAGAAAGATAGAAAGAGATCAAAGATCCGAAAACAGCGGAGGCCACCAGAGGTCAAGGGGACAGACAGACAAAGGTCAGAGAGAAAGACAGAGTTTAGAGAACCCAAGACAACGGAGGCGACCACAGCCCGGAGAACCCAAGACAGCGGAGGCGACCACAGCCCGGAAAAACCAAGACAGCGGAGGCGACCACAGCCCGGAGAACCCAAGACAGCGGAAGCGACCACAGCACGGAGAACCCAAGACAGCGGAGGCGACCACAGCCCGGAGAACCCAAGACAGCGGAGGCGACCACAGCCCGGAGAACCAAGAACAGCGGAGGCGACCACAACACAGAGAACCCAAGACAGCGTAGGCGACCGCAGCCCGGAGAACCCAAGACAGTGGAGGCGACCACAGCCCGGAGAACCCAAGACAGGGGAGGCGACCGCAGCCCGGAGAACTCAAGACAGCGGAAGCGACCACAGCCCGGAGAACCCAAGACAGCGGAGGCGACCAGAGCTCAGAGAACCCAAGACAGTGGAAGCGACCAGAGCTCAGAGAGACAAACAGACAGAGAGCAGAGACAAACAGATAGACAAAGCTCAAAGAGATAGACAGACAGAGATCAAAGAGACAGACAGACAGACAAAGCTCAGAGAGAGAAACACATAGAGAGTTAAGAGAACCGAAAACAGCGGAGGCCACCAGAGGTAGAGGGGACAGACAGACAAAGGTCAGAGAGAAAGACAAAGTTTAGAGAACCCAAGACAGCGGAGGCGACCACAGCCCGGAGAACCCAAGACAGCGGAGACGACCACAGCCCGGAGAACCCAAGACAGCGGAGGCGACCAGAGCTCAGAGAGAAAAACAGACACAGTGCAGAGAGAGACAGACAGACAAAGCTCAAAGACATTAACAGACAGAGATCAAAGAGAAAGACAGAAAGAAAAAGCTAAGAGAGAGATACAGATAGAAAGAGTTCAGAGAACCGAAAACAGCGGAGGCCACCAGAGGTCAAGTGGACAGACAGACAAAGGTCAGAGAGACAGAAGGAGTTTAGAGAACCCAAGACAGTGGAAGCCACCACAGCCCGGAGAACCGAAGACAGCGGAGGCGACAATAGCTCAGAGGGACAAACAGACAGAAAGCAGAGAGAGACAGACAGACAAAGCTCAAAGACATAAAAAGACAGAGGTCAAAGAGACAGAAAGAAAGACAAAGCTCAGAGAGAGAGAAAGATAGAAAGAGTTCAGAGAACCCAAGACAGCGGAGGCGACCACAGCCAGGAGAACCCAAGACAGCGGAGGCGACCACAGCCCGGAGAACCCAAGACAGTGGAAACGACCACAGCCCGGAGAACCCAAGACAGCGGAAGCGACCACAGCCCGGAGAACCCAAGACAGCGGAGGCGACCACAGCCCGGAGAACCCAAGACAGCGGAGGCGACCACAGCCCGGAGAACCCAAGACAGCGGAAGCGACCGCAGCACGGAGAACCCAAGACAGCGGAGGCGACCGCTGCCCGTAGAACCCAAGACAGCGGAAGCGACCGCAGCCCGGAGAAACCAAGACAGCGGAGACGACCACAGCACGGAGAACCCAAGACAGCGGAGGCGACAACAGCATGGAGAACCCAAGACAGCGGAAGTGACCACAGCCCGGAGAACCCAAGACAGCGGAGGCGACCGCTGCCCGGAGAACCCAAAACAGCGGAAGCGACCACAGCCCAGAGAACCCAAGACAGCGGAAGCGACCACAGCCCGGAGAACCCAAGACAGCGGAGGCGACCACAGCCCGGAGAACCCAAGACAGGGGAGGCGACCACAGCCCGGAGAACCCAAGACAGCGGAAGCGAACACAGCCCGGAGAACCCAAGACAGCGGAGGCGACCGCTGCCCGGAGAACCCAAGACAGCGGAAGCGACCACAGCCCGGAGAACCGAAGACAGCGGAGGCGACCACAGCCCGGAGAACCGAAGACAGCGGAAGTGACCACAGCCCGGAGAACCCAAGACAGCGGAGGCGACCACAGCACGGAGTAACCTAGACAGGGGAGGCTACCACAGCCCGGAGAACCCAAGAAGGCGGAAGCGACCAGAGCCCGGAGAACCCAAGACAGCGGAGGCGACCAGAGCTCAGAGAGAAGACCAGAGCTCAGAGAGAAAAACAGACAGAGAGCAGAGACAGACAGACAGACAAAGCTCAAAGAGAGAGAAAGATAGAAAGAGATCAAAGATCCGAAAACAGCGGAGGCCACCAGAGGTCAAGTGGACAGACAGACAAAGGTCAGAGAGAAAGACCGAGTTTAGAGAACCCAAGACAGCGGAGGCGACCACAGCCCGGAAAAACCAAGACAGCGGAGGCGACCACAGGCAGGAGAACCCAAGACAGCGGAGGCGACCACAGCCCGGAGAACCCAAGACAGCGGAGGCGACCACAGCCCGGAGAACCCAAGACAGCGGAGGCGACCCGAGTCTGGAGAACCCAAGACAGTGGATGCGACCAAAGCCAGGAGAACCCAAGACAGCGGAAGCGACCGCAGCACGGAGAACCCAAGACAGTGGAGGCAACCGCTGCCCGTAGAATCCAAGACAGCGGAAGCGACCACAGCCCGGAGAACCCAAGACAGCGGAGGCGACCACAGCCCGGAGAACCCAAGACAGCGGAGGAAACCACAGTCCGGAGAACCCAAGACAGCGGAGGCGACCACAGCCCGGAGAACCCAAGACAGCGGAGGCGACCACAGAACGGAGAACCCAAGACAGCGGAGGGGACCACAGCCTGGAGAACCCAAGACAGCGGAGGCGACCACAGCCCGGAGAACCCACGACAGTGAAGGCGACCACAGCCCGGAGAACCCAAGACAGCGGAGGCGACCACAGCCCGGAGAACCCAAGACAGCGGAGGCGACACGAGTCTGGATAACCCAAGACAGCGGAAGCGACCAAAGGACGGAGAACCCAAGACAGTGGAGGCGACGACAGCCCGGAGAACCCAAGACAGCGGAGGCGACCACAGCACGGAGAACCCAAGACAGCGGAGGCGACCGCTGCCCGGAGAACCCAAGACAGCGGAGGCGACCACAGCCCGGAGAACCCACGACAGTGAAGGCGACCACAGCCCGGAGAACCCAAGACAGCGGAGGCGACCACAGCCCGGAGAACCCAAGACAGCGGAGGCGACACGAGTCTGGATAACCCAAGACAGCGGAAGCGACCAAAGGACGGAGAACCCAAGACAGTGGAGGCGACGACAGCCCGGAGAACCCAAGACAGCGGAGGCGACCACAGCACGGAGAACCCAAGACAGCGGAGGCGACCGCTGCCCGGAGAACCCAAGACAGCGGAAGCGACCACAGCCCGGAGAACCCAAGACAGCGGAGGCGACCGCTGCCCGGAGAACCCAAGACAGCGGAAGCGACCACAGCCCGGAGAACCCAAGACAGCGGAGGCGACCACAGCCCGGAGAACCCGAGACAGCGGAGGCGACCACAGCCCGGAGAACCCGAGACAGCGGAGGCGACCACAGCACGGAGAACCCAAGACAGCGGAAGCGACCACAGCCCGGAGAACCCAAGACAGCGGAGGCGACCGCTGCCCGGAGAACCCAAGACAGCGGAAGCGACCACAGCCCGGAGAACCCAAGACAGCGGAAGCGACCACAGCCCGGAGAACCCAAGACAGTGGAAGCGACCACAGCCCGGAGAACCCAAGACAGTGGAAGCGACCACAGCACGGAGAACCCTAGACAGGGGAGGCCACCACAGCCCGGAGAACCCAAGAAGGCGGAAGCGACCAGAGCCCGGAGAACGCAAGACAGCGGAGGCGACCACAGCCCGGAGAACCCAAGACAGCGGAGGCGACCAGAGATCAGAGAGAAAAACAGACAGAGAGCAGAGACAGACAGACAGACAAAGCTCAAAGACATAAACAGACAGAGGTCAAAGAGACAGACAGACAGAGAAAGCTCAGAGAGAGAGAAAAATAGAAAGAGATCAAAGATCCGAAAACAGCGGAGGCCACCAGAGGTCAATGGGACAGACAGACAAAGGTCAGAGAGAAAGACCGAGCCCGGAGAACCCAAGACAGCGGAGGCGACCACAGCCCGGAGAACCCAAGACAGCGGAGGAAACCACAGTCCGGAGAACCCAAGACAGCGGAGGCGACCACAGCACGGAGAACCCAAGACAGCGGAGGCGACCACAGCCAGGAGAACCCAAGACAGCGGAGGCGACCACAGCCCGGAGAACCCCAGACAGTGGAGGCGAACGCTGCCGGTAGAATCCAAGACAGCGGAAGCGACCACAGCCCGGAGAACCCAAGACAGCGACCACAACACGGAGAACCCAAGACAGTGGAGGCGACCACAGCCCGGAGAACCCAAGACAGCAGAGGAAACCACAGTCCGAAGAACCCAAGACAGGGGAAGCGACCAGAGCCCGGAGAACCCAAGACAGCGGAAGCAACCAGAGCTCAGAGAGACAAACAGACAGAGAGCAGAGACAGACGGACAGGAAAAGCTCAAAGACATAAACAAACAGAGGTCAAAGAGACAGACAGACAGAGAAAAAGCTCAGAGAGAGAGAAAGATAGAAAGAGATCAAAGATCCGAAAACAGCGGAGGCCACCAGAGGTCAAGGGGACAGACAGACAAAGGTCAGAGAGAAAGACAGAGTTTAGAGAACCCAAGACAACGGAGGCGACCACAGCCCGGAGAACCCAAGACAGCGGAGGCGACCACAGCCCGGAAAAACCAAGACAGCGGAGGCGACCACAGCCCGGAGAACCCAAGACAGCGGAAGCGACCACAGCACGGAGAACCCAAGACAGCGGAGGCGACCACAGCCCGGAGAACCCAAGACAGCGGAGGCGACCACAGCCCGGAGAACCAAAGACAGCGGAGGCGACCACAACACAGAGAACCCAAGACAGCGTAGGCGACCACAGCCCGGAGAACCCAAGACAGTGGAGGCGACCACAGCCCGGAGAACCCAAGACAGGGGAGGCGACCGCAGCCCGGAGAACTCAAGACAGCGGAAGCGACCACAGCCCGGAGAACCCAAGACAGCGGAGGCGACCAGAGCTCAGAGAACCCAAGACAGTGGAAGCGACCAGAGCTCAGAGAGACAAACAGACAGAGAGCAGAGACAAACAGATAGACAAAGCTCAAAGAGATAGACAGACAGAGATCAAAGAGACAGACAGACAGACAAAGCTCAGAGAGAGAAACACATAGAGAGTTAAGAGAACCGAAAACAGCGGAGGCCACCAGAGGTAGAGGGGACAGACAGACAAAGGTCAGAGAGAAAGACAGAGTTTAGAGAACCCAAGACAGCGGAGGCGACCACAGCCCGGAGAACCCAAGACAGCGGAGACGACCACAGCCCGGAGAACCCAAGACAGCGGAGGCGACCAGAGCTCAGAGAGAAAAACAGACACAGTGCAGAGAGAGACAGACAGACAAAGCTCAAAGACATTAACAGACAGAGATCAAAGAGAAAGACAGAAAGAAAAAGCTAAGAGAGAGATACAGATAGAAAGAGTTCAGAGAACCGAAAACAGCGGAGGCCACCAGAGGTCAAGTGGACAGACAGACAAAGGTCAGAGAGACAGAAGGAGTTTAGAGAACCCAAGACAGTGGAAGCCACCACAGCCCGGAGAACCGAAGACAGCGGAGGCGACAATAGCTCAGAGGGACAAACAGACAGAAAGCAGAGAGAGACAGACAGACAAAGCTCAAAGACATAAAAAGACAGAGGTCAAAGAGACAGAAAGAAAGACAAAGCTCAGAGAGAGAGAAAGATAGAAAGAGTTCAGAGAACCCAAGACAGCGGAGGCGACCACAGCCAGGAGAACCCAAGACAGCGGAGGCGACCACAGCCCGGAGAACCCAAGACAGTGGAAACGACCACAGCCCGGAGAACCCAAGACAGCGGAAGCGACCACAGCCCGGAGAACCCAAGACAGCGGAGGCGACCACAGCCCGGAGAACCCAAGACAGCGGAGGCGACCACAGCCCGGAGAACCCAAGACAGCGGAAGCGACCGCAGCACGGAGAACCCAAGACAGCGGAGGCGACCGCTGCCCGTAGAACCCAAGACAGCGGAAGCGACCGCAGCCCGGAGAAACCAAGACAGCGGAGACGACCACAGCACGGAGAACCCAAGACAGCGGAGGCGACAACAGCATGGAGAACCCAAGACAGCGGAAGTGACCACAGCCCGGAGAACCCAAGACAGCGGAGGCGACCGCTGCCCGGAGAACCCAAAACAGCGGAAGCGACCACAGCCCAGAGAACCCAAGACAGCGGAAGCGACCACAGCCCGGAGAACCCAAGACAGCGGAGGCGACCACAGCCCGGAGAACCCAAGACAGGGGAGGCGACCACAGCCCGGAGAACCCAAGACAGCGGAAGCGAACACAGCCCGGAGAACCCAAGACAGCGGAGGCGACCGCTGCCCGGAGAACCCAAGACAGCGGAAGCGACCACAGCCCGGAGAACCGAAGACAGCGGAGGCGACCGCAGCACAGAGAACCCAAGACAGCGGAGGCGACCGCAGTCCGGAGAACCCAAGACAGCGGAGGCGACCGCTGCCCGGAGAACCCAAGACAGCGGAAGCAACCACAGCACGGAGAACCCAAGACAGCGGAGGCGACCTCAGCCCGGAGAACCCAAGACAGCGGAGGCGACCAGAGATCAGAGAGAAAAACAGACAGAGAGCAGAGACAGACAGACAGACAAAGCTCAAAGACATAAACAGACAGAGGTCAAAGAGACAGACAGACAGAGAAAGCTCAGAGAGAGAGAAAAATAGAAAGAGATCAAAGATCCGAAAACAGCGGAGGCCACCAGAGGTCAATGGGACAGACAGACAAAGGTCAGAGAGAAAGACCGAGCCCGGAGAACCCAAGACAGCGGAGGCGACCACAGCCCGGAGAACCCAAGACAGCGGAGGAAACCACAGTCCGGAGAACCCAAGACAGCGGAGGCGACCACAGCACGGAGAACCCAAGACAGCGGAGGCGACCACAGCCAGGAGAACCCAAGACAGCGGAGGCGACCACAGCCCGGAGAACCCCAGACAGTGGAGGCGAACGCTGCCGGTAGAATCCAAGACAGCGGAAGCGACCACAGCCCGGAGAACCCAAGACAGCGACCACAACACGGAGAACCCAAGACAGTGGAGGCGACCACAGCCCGGAGAACCCAAGACAGCAGAGGAAACCACAGTCCGAAGAACCCAAGACAGGGGAAGCGACCAGAGCCCGGAGAACCCAAGACAGCGGAAGCAACCAGAGCTCAGAGAGACAAACAGACAGAGAGCAGAGACAGACGGACAGGAAAAGCTCAAAGACATAAACAAACAGAGGTCAAAGAGACAGACAGACAGAGAAAAAGCTCAGAGAGAGAGAAAGATAGAAAGAGATCAAAGATCCGAAAACAGCGGAGGCCACCAGAGGTCAAGGGGACAGACAGACAAAGGTCAGAGAGAAAGACAGAGTTTAGAGAACCCAAGACAACGGAGGCGACCACAGCCCGGAGAACCCAAGACAGCGGAGGCGACCACAGCCCGGAAAAACCAAGACAGCGGAGGCGACCACAGCCCGGAGAACCCAAGACAGCGGAAGCGACCACAGCACGGAGAACCCAAGACAGCGGAGGCGACCACAGCCCGGAGAACCCAAGACAGCGGAGGCGACCACAGCCCGGAGAACCAAAGACAGCGGAGGCGACCACAACACAGAGAACCCAAGACAGCGTAGGCGACCACAGCCCGGAGAACCCAAGACAGTGGAGGCGACCACAGCCCGGAGAACCCAAGACAGGGGAGGCGACCGCAGCCCGGAGAACTCAAGACAGCGGAAGCGACCACAGCCCGGAGAACCCAAGACAGCGGAGGCGACCAGAGCTCAGAGAACCCAAGACAGTGGAAGCGACCAGAGCTCAGAGAGACAAACAGACAGAGAGCAGAGACAAACAGATAGACAAAGCTCAAAGAGATAGACAGACAGAGATCAAAGAGACAGACAGACAGACAAAGCTCAGAGAGAGAAACACATAGAGAGTAAAGAGAACCGAAAACAGCGGAGGCCACCAGAGGTAGAGGGGACAGACAGACAAAGGTCAGAGAGAAAGACAGAGTTTAGAGAACCCAAGACAGCGGAGGCGACCACAGCCCGGAGAACCCAAGACAGCGGAGACGACCACAGCCCGGAGAACCCAAGACAGCGGAGGCGACCAGAGCTCAGAGAGAAAAACAGACACAGTGCAGAGAGAGACAGACAGACAAAGCTCAAAGACATTAACAGACAGAGATCAAAGAGAAAGACAGAAAGAAAAAGCTAAGAGAGAGATACAGATAGAAAGAGTTCAGAGAACCGAAAACAGCGGAGGCCACCAGAGGTCAAGTGGACAGACAGACAAAGGTCAGAGAGACAGAAGAAGTTTAGAGAACCCAAGACAGTGGAAGCCACCACAGCCCGGAGAACCGAAGACAGCGGAGGCGACAATAGCTCAGAGGGACAAACAGACAGAAAGCAGAGAGAGACAGACAGACAAAGCTCAAAGACATAAAAAGACAGAGGTCAAAGAGACAGAAAGAAAGACAAAGCTCAGAGAGAGAGAAAGATAGAAAGAGTTCAGAGAACCCAAGACAGCGGAGGCGACCACAGCCAGGAGAACCCAAGACAACGGAGGCGACCACAGCCCGGAGAACCCAAGACAGTGGAAACGACCACAGCCCGGAGAACCCAAGACAGCGGAAGCGACCACAGCCCGGAGAACCCAAGACAGCGGAGGCGACCACAGCCCGGAGAACCCAAGACAGCGGAGGCGACCACAGCCCGGAGAACCCAAGACAGCGGAAGCGACCACAGCACGGAGAACCCAAGACAGCGGAGGCGACCGCTGCCCGTAGAACCCAAGACAGCGGAAGCGACCGCAGCCCGGAGAAACCAAGACAGCGGAGACGACCACAGCACGGAGAACCCAAGACAGCGGAGGCGACAACAGCATGGAGAACCCAAGACAGCGGAAGTGACCACAGCCCGGAGAACCCAAGACAGCGGAGGCGACCGCTGCCCGGAGAATCCAAAACAGCGGAAGCGACCACAGCCCAGAGAACCCAAGACAGCGGAAGCGACCACAGCCCGGAGAACCCAAGACAGCGGAGGCGACCACAGCCCGGAGAACCCAAGACAGGGGAGGCGACCACAGCCCGGAGAACCCAAGACAGCGGAAGCGAACACAGCCCGGAGAACCCAAGACAGCGGAGGCGACCGCTGCCCGGAGAACCCAAGACAGCGGAAGCGACCACAGCCCGGAGAACCGAAGACAGCGGAGGCGACCGCAGCACGGAGAACCCAAGACAGCGGAGGCGACCGCAGTCCGGAGAACCCAAGACAGCGGAGGCGACCGCTGCCCGGAGAACCCAAGACAGCGGAAGCAACCACAGCACGGAGAACCCAAGACAGCGGAGGCGACCTCAGCCCGGAGAACCCAAGACAGCGGAGGCGACCAGAGCTCAGAGAGAAAAACAGACAGAGAGCAGAGAGAGACAGACAGACGAAGGTCAAATACACAAAAAGACAGAGATCAAAGAGAAAGACAGAAAGAAAAAGCTCAGAGTGAGAGACAGATAGAAAGAGTTCAGAGAACCGAAAACAGCGGAGGCCACCAGAGGTCAAGGGGACAGACAGACAAAGGTCAGAGAGAAAGACAGAGTTTAGAGAACCCAAGACAGCGGAGGCGACCACAGCCCGGAGAACCCAAGACAGCGGAAACGACCACAGCCCGGAGAACCCAAGACAGCGGAGGCGACCACAGCACGGAGAACCCAAGACAGCGGAAACGACCACAGCCCGGAGAACCCAAGACAGCGGAGGCGACCACAGCACGGAGAACCCAAGACAGCGGAAGCGACCACAGCCCGGAGAACCCAAGACAGCGGAGGCGACCGCTGCCCGGAGAACCCAAAACAGCGGAAGCGACCACAGCCCGGAGAACCCAAGACAGCGGAAGCGACCACAGCCAGGAGAACCCAAGACAGCGGAGGCGACCACAGCCCGGAGAACCAAGACAGCGGAAGCGACCACAGCATGGAGAACCCAAGACAGCGGAGGCGAACACAGTCCGGAGAACCCAAGACAGCGGAGGCGACCACAGCCCGGAGAACCCAAGACAGCGGAGGCGACCACAGCCCGGAGAACCCAAGACAGCGGAGGCGACCACAGCATGGAGAACCCAAGACAGCGGAAGCGACCACAGCACGGAGAACCCAAGACAGCGGAAGCGACCACAGCACGGAGAACCCAAGACAGCGGAGGCGACCACAGCACGGAGAACCCGAGACAGGGGAGGCGACCACAGCCCGGAGAACCCAAGAAGGCGGAAGCGACCACAGCCCGGAGAACCCAAGACAGCGGAGGCGACCAGAGCTCATAGAGAAGACCAGAGCTCAGAGAGAAAAACAGACACAGAGACAAACAGACAGAAAAAGCTCAGAGAGAGAGAAAGATAGAAAGAGGTCAGAGATCCGAAAACAGCGGAGACCACCAGAGGTCAAGGGGACAGACAGACAAAGGTCAGAGAGAAAGACAGAGTTTAGAGAACCCAAGACAGCGGAGGCGACCGCTGACCGGAGAACCCAAGACAGCGGAGGCGACCGCAGCCCGGAGAACCCAAGACAGCGGAAGCGACCACAGCCCGGAGAACCGAAGACAGCGGAGGCGACCCCAGTCTGGAGAACCCAAGACAGTGGAGGCGACCACAGCCAGGGGAACCCAAGACAGCGGAGGCGACCACAGCCAGGAGAACCCAAGACAACGGAGGCGACCACAGCCCGGAGAACCCAAGACAGCGGAGGCGAACACAGTCCGGAGAACCCAAGACAGCGGAGGCGACCACAGCCCGGAGAACCCAAGACAGCGGAGGCGACCACAGCATGGAGAACCCAAGACAGCGGAAGCGACCACAGCACGGAGAACCCAAGACAGCGGAAGCGACCACAGCACGGAGAACCCAAGACAGCGGAGGCGACCACAGCACGGAGAACCCGAGACAGGGGAGGCGACCACAGCCTGGAGAACCCAAGAAGGCGGAAGCGACCACAGCCCGGAGAACCCAAGACAGCGGAGGCGACCAGAGCTCATAGAGAAGACCAGAGCTCAGAGAGAAAAACAGACACAGAGACAAACAGACAGAAAAAGCTCAGAGAGAGAGAAAGATAGAAAGAGGTCAGAGATCCGAAAACAGCGGAGACCACCAGAGGTCAAGGGGACAGACAGACAAAGGTCAGAGAGAAAGACAGAGTTTAGAGAACCCAAGACAGCGGAGGCGACCGCTGACCGGAGAACCCAAGAAAGCGGAGGTGACCGCAGCCAGGAGAACCCAAGACAGCGGAAGCGACCACAGCCCGGAGAACCGAAGACAGCGGAGGCAACCACAGCCCGGAGAACCCAAGACAGCGGAAGCGACCACAGCACGGAGAACCCAAGACAGCGGAGGCGACCACAGCCCAGAGAACCCAAGACAGCGGAGGCGACCACAGAACAGAGAACCCAAGACAGAGGAGGCGACCACAGCCCGGAGAATCGAAAACAGCGGAGGCGACCGCTGACCGGAGAACCCAAGACAGCGGAAGCGACCACAGCCCGGAGAACCGAAGACAGCGGAAGTGACCACAGCCCGGAGAACCCAAGACAGCGGAGGCGACCACAGCACGGAGTACCCTAGACAGGGGAGGCTACCACAGCCCGGAGAACCCAAGAAGGCGGAAGCGACCAGAGCCCGGAGAACCCAAGACAGCGGAGGCGACCAGAGCTCAGAGAGAAGACCAGAGCTCAGAGAGAAAAACAGACAGAGAGCAGAGACAGACAGACAGACAAAGCTCAAAGAGAGAGAAAGATAGAAAGAGATCAAAGATCCTAAAACAGCGGAGGCCACCAGAGGTCAAGTGGACAGACAGACAAAGGTCAGAGAGAAAGACCGAGTTTAGAGAACCCAAGACAGCGGAGGCGACCACAGCCCGGAAAAACCAAGACAGCGGAGGCGACCACAGGCAGGAGAACCCAAGACAGCGGAGGCGACCACAGCCCGGAGAACCCAAGACAGCGGAGGCGACCACAGCCCGGAGAACCCAAGACAGCGGAGGCGACCCGAGTCTGGAGAACCCAAGACAGTGGAGGCGACCAAAGCCAGGAGGACCCAAGACAGCGGAAGCGACCACAGCACGGAGAACCCAAGACAGTGGAGGCAACCACTGCCCGTAGAATCCAAGACAGCGGAAGCGACCACAGCCCGGAGAACCCAAGACAGCGGAGGCGACCACAGCCCGGAGAACCCAAGACAGCGGAGGAAACCACAGTCCGGAGAACCCAAGACAGCGGAGGCGACCACAGCCCGGAGAACCCAAGACAGCGGAGGCGACCACAGAACGGAGAACCCAAGACAGCGGAGGCGACCACAGCCCGGAGAACCCAAGACAGCGGATGCGACCACAGCCCGGAGAACCCACGACAGTGAAGGCGACCACAGCCCGGAGAACCCAAGACAGCGGAGGCGACCACAGCCCGGAGAACCCAAGACAGCGGAGGCGACACGAGTCTGGATAACCCAAGACAGCGGAAGCGACCAAAGGACGGAGAACCCAAGACAGCGGAGGCGACGACAGCCCGGAGAACCCAAGACGGCGGAGGCGACCACAGCACGGAGAACCCAAGACAGCGGAGGCGACCGCTGCCCGGAGAACCCAAGACAGCGGAAGCGACCACAGCCCGGAGAACCCAAGACAGCGGAGGCGACCGCAGCCCGGAGAACCCAAGACAGCGGAAGCGACCACAGCCCGGAGAACCCAAGACAGCGGAGGCGACCACAGCCCGGAGAACCCAAGACAGCGGAAGCGACCACAGCACGGAAAACCCAAGACAGCGGAGGCGACCACAGCCCGGAGGACCCAAGACAGCGGAGGCGACCACAGAACGGCGAACCCAAGACAGAGGAGGCGACCACAGCCCGGAGAATCGAAAACAGCGGAGGCGACCACAGCACGGAGAACCCGAGACAGCGGAGGCGACCGCTGCCCGGAGAACCCAAGACAGCGGAAGCGACCACAGCCCGGAGAACCCAAGACAGCGGAGGCGACCGCTGCCCGGAGAACCCAAAACAGCGGAAGCGACCACAGCCCGGAGAACCCAAGACAGCGGAAGCGACCACAGCCCGGAGAACCCAAGACAGTGGAAGCGACCACAGCCCGGAGAACCCAAGACAGTGGAAGCGACCACAGCACGGAGAACCCGAGAAAGAGGAAGCCACCACAGCCCGGAGAACCCAAGAAGGCGGAAGTGACCAGAGCCCGGAGAACGCAAGAAAGCGGAGGCGACCACAGCCCGGAGAACCCAAGACAGCGGAGGCGACCAGAGATCAGAGAGAAAAACAGACAGAGAGCAGAGACAGACAGACAGACAAAGCTCAAAGACATAAACAGACAGAGGTCAAAGAGACAGACAGACAGAAAAAGCTCAGAGAGAGAGAAAAATAGAAAGAGATCAAAGATCCGAAAACAGCGGAGGCCACCAGAGGTCAATGGGACAGACAGACAAAGGTCAGAGAGAAAGACCGAGCCCGGAGAACCCAAGACAGCGGAGGCGACCACAGCCCGGAGAACCCAAGACAGCGGAGGAAACCACAGTCCGGAGAACCCAAGACAGCGGAGGCGACCACAGCACGGAGAACCCAAGACAGCGGAGGCGACCACAGCCAGGAGAACCCAAGACAGCGGAGGCGACCACAGCCCGGAGAACCCCAGACAGTGGAGGCGAACGCTGCCGGTAGAATCCAAGACAGCGGAAGCGACCACAGCCCGGAGAACCCAAGACAGCGACCACAACACGGAGAACCCAAGACAGTGGAGGCGACCACAGCCCGGAGAACCCAAGACAGCAGAGGAAACCACAGTCCGAAGAACCCAAGACAGGGGAAGCGACCAGAGCCCGGAGAACCCAAGACAGCGGAAGCAACCAGAGCTCAGAGAGACAAACAGACAGAGAGCAGAGACAGACGGACAGGAAAAGCTCAAAGACATAAACAAACAGAGGTCAAAGAGACAGACAGACAGAGAAAAAGCTCAGAGAGAGAGAAAGATAGAAAGAGATCAAAGATCCGAAAACAGCGGAGGCCACCAGAGGTCAAGGGGACAGACAGACAAAGGTCAGAGAGAAAGACAGAGTTTAGAGAACCCAAGACAACGGAGGCGACCAAAGCCCGGAGAACCCAAGACAGCGGAGGCGACCACAGCCCGGAAAAACCAAGACAGCGGAGGCGACCACAGCCCGGAGAACCCAAGACAGCGGAAGCGACCACAGCACGGAGAACCCAAGACAGCGGAGGCGACCACAGCCCGGAGAACCCAAGACAGCGGAGGCGACCACAGCCCGGAGAACCAAAGACAGCGGAGGCGACCACAACACAGAGAACCCAAGACAGCGTAGGCGACCACAGCCCGGAGAACCCAAGACAGTGGAGGCGACCACAGCCCGGAGAACCCAAGACAGGGGAGGCGACCGCAGCCCGGAGAACTCAAGACAGCGGAAGCGACCACAGCCCGGAGAACCCAAGACAGCGGAGGCGACCAGAGCTCAGAGAACCCAAAACAGTGGAAGCGACCAGAGCTCAGAGAGACAAACAGACAGAGAGCAGAGAAAAACAGATAGACAAAGCTCAAAGAGATAGACAGACAGAGATCAAAGAGACAGACAGACAGACAAAGCTCAGAGAGAGAAACACATAGAGAGTTAAGAGAACCGAAAACAGCGGAGGCCACCAGAGGTAGAGGGGACAGACAGACAAAGGTCAGAGAGAAAGACAGAGTTTAGAGAACCCAAGACAGCGGAGGCAACCACAGCCCGGAGAACCCAAGACAGCGGAGACGACCACAGCCCGGAGAACCCAAGACAGCGGAGGCGACCAGAGCTCAGAGAGAAAAACAGACACAGTGTAGAGAGAGACAGACAGACAAAGCTCAAAGACATTAACAGACAGAGATCAAAGAGAAAGACAGAAAGAAAAAGCTAAGAGAGAGATACAGATAGAAAGAGTTCAGAGAACCGAAAACAGCGGAGGCCACCAGAGGTCAAGTGGACAGACAGACAAAGGTCAGAGAGACAGAAGGAGTTTAGAGAACCCAAGACAGCGGAAGCCACCACAGCCCGGAGAACCGAAGACAGCGGAGGCGACAATAGCTCAGAGGGACAAACAGACAGAAAGCAGAGAGAGACAGACAGACAAAGCTCAAAGACATAAAAAGACAGAGGTCAAAGAGACAGAAAGAAAGACAAAGCTCAGAGAGAGAGAAAGATAGAAAGAGTTCAGAGAACCCAAGACAGCGGAGGCGACCACAGCCCGGAGAACCCAAGACAGTGGAAACGACCACAGCCCGGAGAACCCAAGAAAGCGGAGGCGACCACAGCACGGAGAACCCAAGACAGGGGAGGCGACCACAGCCCGGAGAACCCAAGAAGGCGGAAGCGACCAGAGCCCGGAGAACCCAAGACAGCGGAGGCGACCACAGCCCGGAGAACCCAAGACAGCGGAGGCGACCACAGCCCGGAGAACCCAAGACAGCGGAGGCGACCACAGCCCGGAGAACCCAAAACAGCGGAAGCGACCACAGCCCGGAGAACCCAAGACAGCGGAGGCGACCACAGCCCGGAGAACCCAAGACAGCGGAGGCGACCACAGCCCGGAGAACCCAAGACAGCGGAAGCGACCACAGCACGGAGAACCCAAGACAGCGGAGGCGACCGCTGCCCGTAGAACCCAAGACAGCGGAAGCGACCGCAGCCCGGAGAAACCAAGACAGCGGAGGCGACAACAGCATGGAGAACCCAAGACAGCGGAAGTGACCACAGCCCGGAGAACCCAAGACAGCGGAGGCGACCGCTGCCCGGAGAACCCAAAACAGCGGAAGCGACCACAGCCCAGAGAACCCAAGACAGCGGAAGCGACCACAGCCCGGAGAACCCAAGACAGCGGAGGCGACCACAGCCCGGAGAACCCAAGACAGGGGAGGCGACCACAGCCCGGAGAACCCAAGACAGCGGAAGCGACCACAGCCCGGAGAACCCAAGACAGCGGAGGCGACCGCTGCCCGGAGAACCCAAGACAGCGGAAGCGACCACAGCCCGGAGAACCGAAGACAGCGGAGGCGACCGCAGCACGGAGAACCCAAGACAGCGGAGGCGACCGCAGTCCGGAGAACCCAAGACAGCGGAGGCGACCGCTGCCCGGAGAACCCAAGACAGCGGAAGCAACCACAGCACGGAGAACCCAAGACAGCGGAGGCGACCTCAGCCCGGAGAACCCAAGACAGCGGAGGCGACCAGAGCTCAGAGAGAAAAACAGACAGAGAGCAGAGAGAGACAGACAGACAAAGGTCAAAGACATAAACAGACAGAGATCAAAGAGAAAGACAGAAAGAAAAAGCTCAGAGTGAGAGACAGATAGAAAGAGTTCAGAGAACCGAAAACAGCGGAGGCCACCAGAGGTCAAGGGGACAGACAGAGAAAGGTCAGAGAGAAAGACAGAGTTTAGAGAACCCAAGACAGCGGAGGCGACCACAGCCCGGAGAACCCAAGACAGCGGAAACGACCACAGCCCGGAGAACCCAAGACAGCGGAGGCGACCACAGCACGGAGAACCCAAGACAGCGGAAGCGACCACAGCCCGGAGAACCCAAGACAGCGGAAGCGACCACAGCACGGAGAACCCAAGACAGTGGAGGCAACCGCTGCCCGGAGAACCCAAGACAGCGGAGGCGACCACAGCACGGAGAACCCAAGACAGTGGAGGCGACCAAAGCCAGGAGAACCCAAGACAGCGGAAGCGACCACAGCACGGAGAACCCAAGACAGTAGAGGCAACCGCTGCCCGTAGAATCCAAGACAGCGGAAGCGACCACAGCTCGGAGAACCCAAGACAGCGGAGGCGACCACAGCCCGGAGAACCCAAGACAGCGGAGGAAACCACAGTCCGGAGAACCCAAGACAGCGGAGGCGACCACAGCCCGGAGAACCCAAGACAGCGGAGGCGACCACAGAACGGAGAACCCAAGACAGCGGAGGCGACCACAGCCCGGAGAACCCAAGACAGCGGAGGCGACCACAGCCCGGAGAACCCACGACAGTGAAGGCGACCACAGCCCGGAGAACCCAAGACAGCGGAGGCGACCACAGCCCGGAGAACCCAAGACAGCGGAGGCGACACGAGTCTGGATAACCCAAGACAGCGGAAGCGACCAAAGGACGGAGAACCCAAGACAGCGGAGGCGACGACAGCCCGGAGAACCCAAGACAGCGGAGGCGACCACAGCACGGAGAACCCAAGACAGCGGAGGCGACCGCTGCCCGGAGAACCCAAGACAGCGGAGGCGACCACAGCACGGAGAACCCAAGACAGCGGAGGCGACCGCTGCCCGGAGAACCCAAGACAGCGGAAGCGACCACAGCCCGGAGAACCCAAGACAGCGGAGGCGACCGCAGCCCGGAGAACCCAAGACAGCGGAAGCGACCACAGCCCGGAGAACCCAAGACAGCGGAGGCGACCACAGCCCGGAGAACCCAAGACAGCGGAAGCGACCACAGCACGGAAAACCCAAGACAGCGGAGGCGACCACAGCCCGGAGGACCCAAGACAGCGGAGGCGACCACAGAACGGCGAACCCAAGACAGAGGAGGCGACCACAGCCCGGAGAATCGAAAACAGCGGAGGCGACCACAGCACGGAGAACCCAAGACAGCGGAGGCGACCGCTGCCCGGAGAACCCAAGACAGACAGACAGACAAAGCTCAAAGACATAAACAGACAGAGGTCAAAGAGACAGACAGACAGAAAAAGCTCAGAGAGAGAGAAAAATAGAAAGAGATCAAAGATCCGAAAACAGCGGAGGCCACCAGAGGTCAATGGGACAGACAGACAAAGGTCAGAGAGAAAGACCGAGCCCGGAGAACCCAAGACAGCGGAGGCGACCACAGCCCGGAGAACCCAAGACAGCGGAGGAAACCACAGTCCGGAGAACCCAAGACAGCGGAGGCGACCACAGCACGGAGAACCCAAGACAGCGGAGGCGACCACAGCCAGGAGAACCCAAGACAGCGGAGGCGACCACAGCCCGGAGAACCCCAGACAGTGGAGGCGAACGCTGCCGGTAGAATCCAAGACAGCGGAAGCGACCACAGCCCGGAGAACCCAAGACAGCGACCACAACACGGAGAACCCAAGACAGTGGAGGCGACCACAGCCCGGAGAACCCAAGACAGCAGAGGAAACCACAGTCCGAAGAACCCAAGACAGGGGAAGCGACCAGAGCCCGGAGAACCCAAGACAGCGGAAGCAACCAGAGCTCAGAGAGACAAACAGACAGAGAGCAGAGACAGACGGACAGGAAAAGCTCAAAGACATAAACAAACAGAGGTCAAAGAGACAGACAGACAGAGAAAAAGCTCAGAGAGAGAGAAAGATAGAAAGAGATCGAAGATCCGAAAACAGCGGAGGCATCTAGAGGTCAAGGGGACAGACAGACAAAGGTCAGAGAGAAAGACAGAGTTTAGAGAACCCAAGACAACGGAGGCGACCACAGCCCGGAGAACCCAAGACAGCGGAGGCGACCACAGCCCGGAAAAACCAAGACAGCGGAGGCGACCACAGCCCGGAGAACCCAAGACAGCGGAAGCGACCACAGCACGGAGAACCCAAGACAGCGGGGGAAACCACAGTCCGGAGAACCCAAGACAGCGGAGGCGACCACAGCCCGGAGAACCAAAGACAGCGGAGGCGACCACAACACAGAGAACCCAAGACAGCGTAGGCGACCACAGCCCGGAGAACCCAAGACAGTGGAGGCGACCACAGCCCGGAGAACCCAAGACAGGGGAGGCGACCGCAGCCCGGAGAACTCAAGACAGCGGAAGCGACCACAGCCCGGAGAACCCAAGACAGCGGAGGCGACCAGAGCTCAGAGAACCCAAGACAGTGGAAGCGACCAGAGCTCAGAGAGACAAACAGACAGAGAGCAGAGACAAACAGATAGACAAAGCTCAAAGAGATAGACAGACAGAGATCAAAGAGACAGACAGACAGACAAAGCTCAGAGAGAGAAACACATAGAGAGTTAAGAGAACCGAAAACAGCGGAGGCCACCAGAGGTAGAGGGGACAGACAGACAAAGGTCAGAGAGAAAGACAGAGTTTAGAGAACCCAAGACAGCGGAGGCGACCACAGCCCGGAGAACCCAAGACAGCGGAGACGACCACAGCCCGGAGAACCCAAGACAGCGGAGGCGACCAGAGCTCAGAGAGAAAAACAGACACAGTGCAGAGAGAGACAGACAGACAAAGCTCAAAGACATTAACAGACAGAGATCAAAGAGAAAGACAGAAAGAAAAAGCTAAGAGAGAGATACAGATAGAAAGAGTTCAGAGAACCGAAAACAGCGGAGGCCACCAGAGGTCAAGTGGACAGACAGACAAAGGTCAGAGAGACAGAAGGAGTTTAGAGAACCCAAGACAGCGGAAGCCACCACAGCCCGGAGAACCGAAGACAGCGGAGGCGACAATAGCTCAGAGGGACAAACAGACAGAAAGCAGAGAGAGACAGACAGACAAAGCTCAAAGACATAAAAAGACAGAGGTCAAAGAGACAGAAAGAAAGACAAAGCTCAGAGAGAGAGAAAGATAGAAAGAGTTCAGAGAACCCAAGACAGCGGAGGCAACCACAGCCCGGAGAACCCAAGACAGTGGAAACGACCACAGCCCGGAGAACCCAAGAAAGCGGAGGCGACCACAGCACGGAGAACCCAAGACAGGGGAGGCGACCACAGCCCGGAGAACCCAAGAAGGCGGAAGCGACCAGAGCCCGGAGAACCCAAGACAGCGGAGGCGACCACAGCCCGGAGAACCCAAGACAGCGGAGGCGACCACAGCCCGGAGAACCCAAGAAAGCGGAGGCGACCACAGCCCGGAGAACCCAAGACAGCGGAAGCGACCACAGCCCGGAGAACCCAAGACAGCGGAGACGACCACAGCCCGGAGAACCCAAGACAGCGGAGGCGACCAGAGCTCAGAGAGAAAAACAGACACAGTGTAGAGAGAGACAGACAGACAAAGCTCAAAGACATTAACAGACAGAGATCAAAGAGAAAGACAGAAAGAAAAAGCTAAGAGAGAGATACAGATAGAAAGAGTTCAGAGAACCGAAAACAGCGGAGGCCACCAGAGGTCAAGTGGACAGACAGACAAAGGTCAGAGAGACAGAAGGAGTTTAGAGAACCCAAGACAGCGGAAGCCACCACAGCCCGGAGAACCGAAGACAGCGGAGGCGACAATAGCTCAGAGGGACAAACAGACAGAAAGCAGAGAGAGACAGACAGACAAAGCTCAAAGACATAAAAAGACAGAGGTCAAAGAGACAGAAAGAAAGACAAAGCTCAGAGAGAGAGAAAGATAGAAAGAGTTCAGAGAACCCAAGACAGCGGAGGCGACCACAGCCCGGAGAACCCAAGACAGTGGAAACGACCACAGCCCGGAGAACCCAAGAAAGCGGAGGCGACCACAGCACGGAGAACCCAAGACAGGGGAGGCGACCACAGCCCGGAGAACCCAAGAAGGCGGAAGCGACCAGAGCCCGGAGAACCCAAGACAGCGGAGGCGACCACAGCCCGGAGAACCCAAGACAGCGGAGGCGACCACAGCCCGGAGAACCCAAGACAGCGGAGGCGACCACAGCCCGGAGAACCCAAGACAGCGGAAGCGACCACAGCCCGGAGAACCCAAGACAGCGGAGGCGACCACAGCCCGGAGAACCCAAGACAGCGGAGGCGACCACAGCCCGGAGAACCCAAGACAGCGGAAGCGACCACAGCACGGAGAACCCAAGACAGCGGAGGCGACCGCTGCCCGTAGAACCCAAGACAGCGGAAGCGACCGCAGCCTGGAGAAACCAAGACAGCGGAGGCGACAACAGCATGGAGAACCCAAGACAGCGGAAGTGACCACAGCCCGGAGAACCCAAGACAGCGGAGGCGACCGCTGCCCGGAGAACCCAAAACAGCGGAAGCGACCACAGCCCAGAGAACCCAAGACAGCGGAAGCGACCACAGCCCGGAGAACCCAAGACAGCGGAGGCGACCACAGCCCGGAGAACCCAAGACAGGGGAGGCGACCACAGCCCGGAGAACCCAAGACAGCGGAAGCGACCACAGCCCGGAGAACCCAAGACAGCGGAGGCGACCGCTGCCCGGAGAACCCAAGACAGCGGAGGCGACCACAGCCCGGAGAACCCAAGACAGCGGAAGCGACCACAGCACGGAGAACCCAAGACAGCGGAGGCGACCGCTGCCCGTAGAACCCAAGACAGCGGAAGCGACCGCAGCCCGGAGAAACCAAGACAGCGGAGACGACCACAGCACGGAGAACCCAAGACAGCGGAGGCGACAACAGCATGGAGAACCCAAGACAGCGGAATTGACCACAGCCCGGAGAACCCAAGACAGCGGAGGCGACCGCTGCCCGGAGAACCCAAAACAGCGGAAGCGACCACAGCCCAGAGAACCCAAGACAGCGGAAGCGTCCACAGCCCGGAGAACCGAAGACAGCGGAGGCGACCGCAGCACGGAGAACCCAAGACAGCGGAGGCGACCGCAGTCCGGAGAACCCAAGACAGCGGAGGCGACCGCTGCCCGGAGAACCCAAGACAGCGGAAGCAACCACAGCACGGAGAACCCAAGACAGCGGAGGCGACCTCAGCCCGGAGAACCCAAGACAGCGGAGGCGACCAGAGCTCAGAGAGAAAAACAGACAGAGAGCAGAGAGAGACAGACAGACAAAGGTCAAAGACATAAACAGACAGAGATCAAAGAGAAAGACAGAAAGAAAAAGCTCAGAGTGAGAGACAGATAGAAAGAGTTCAGAGAACCGAAAACAGCGGAGGCCACCAGAGGTCAAGGGGACAGACAGACAAAGGTCAGAGAGAAAGACAGAGTTTAGAGAACCCAAGACAGCGGAGGCGACCACAGCCCGGAGAACCCAAGACAGCGGAAACGACCACAGCCCGGAGAACCCAAGACAGCGGAGGCGACCACAGCACGGAGAACCCAAGACAGCGGAAGCGACCACAGCCCGGAGAACCCAAGACAGCGGAGGCGACCGCTGCCCGGAGAACCCAAAACAGCGGAAGCGACCACAGCCCGGAGAACCCAAGACAGCGGAAGCGACCACAGCCCGGAGAACCCAAGACAGCGGAGGCGACCACAGCCCGGAGAACCAAGACAGCGGAAGCGACCACAGCATGGAGAACCCAAGACAGCGGAGGAAACCACAGCCCGGAGAACCCAAGACAGGGGAGACGACCACAGCCCGGAGAACCCAAGACAGCGGAGACGACCACAGCACGGAGAACCCAAGACAGCGGAGGCGACAACAGCATGGAGAACCCAAGACAGCGGAAGCGACCACAGCCCGGAGAACACAAGACAGCGGAGGCGACCGCTGCCCGGAGAACCCAAAACAGCGGAAGCGACCACAGCCCGGAGAACCCAAGACAGGGGAGGCGACCACAGCCCGGAGAACCCAAGACAGCGGAAGCGACCACAGCCCGGAGAACCCAAGACAGCGGAGGCGACCGCTGCCCGGAGAACTCAAGACAGCGGAAGCGACCACAGCCCGGAGAACCGAAGACAGCGGAGGCGACCACAGCCCGGAGAACCCAAGACAGCGGAAGCGACCACAGCACGGAGAACCCAAGACAGCGGAGGCGACCACAGCCCGGAGAACCCAAGACAGCGGAGGCGACCGCAGTCCGGAGAACCCAAGGCAGCGGAGGCGACCGCTGCCCGGAGAACCCAAGACAGCGGAAGCGACCACAGCACGGAGAACCCAAGACAGCGGAGGCGACCACAGCCCGGAGAACCCAAAACAGCGGAGGCGACCAGAGCTCAGAGAGAAAAACAGACAGAGAGCAGAGAGAGACAGAAAGACAAAGCTCAAAGACATAAACAGACAGAGATCAAAGAGAAAGACAGAAAGAAAAAGCTCAGAGTGAGAGACAGAAAGAAAGAGTTCAGAGAACCGAAAACAGCGGAGGCCACCAGAGGTCAAGGGGCGAGACAGACAAAGGTCAGAGAGAAAGACAGAGTTTAGAGAACCCAAGACAGCGGAGGCGACCACAGCCCGGAGAACCCAAGACAGCGGAAACGACCACAGCCCGGAGAACCCAAGACAGCGGAGGCGACCACAGCCCGGAGAACCCAAGACAGCGGAAACGACCACAGCCCGGAGAACCCAAGACAGGGGAGGCGACCACAGGCCGGAGAACCCAAGACAGCGGAGGCGACCACAGCCCGGAAAACCCAAGACAGCGGAGGCGACCACAGCCCGGAGAACCCAAGACAGCGGAGGCGACCACAGCCCGGAGAACCCAAGAAAGCGGAGGCGACCACAGCCCGGAGAACCGAAGACAGCGGAGGCGACAATAGCTCAGAGGGACAAACAGAAAGAAAGCAGAGAGAGACAGACAGACAAAGCTCAAAGACATAAAAAGACAGAGGTCAAAGAGACAGAAAGAAAGACAAAGCTCAGAGAGAGAGAAAGATAGAAAGAGTTCAGAGAACCCAAGACAGCGGAGGCAACCACAGCCCGGAGAACCCAAGACAGTGGAAACGACCACAGCCCGGAGAACCCAAGAAAGCGGAGGCGACCACAGCACGGAGAACCCAAGACAGGGGAGGCGACCACAGCCCGGAGAACCCAAGAAGGCGGAAGCGACCAGAGCCCGGAGAACCCAAGACAGCGGAGGCGACCACAGCCCGGAGAACCCAAGACAGCGGAGGCGACCACAGCCCGGAGAACCCAAGACAGCGGAGGCGACCACAGCCCGGAGAACCCAAGACAGCGGAAGCGACCACAGCCCGGAGAACCCAAGACAGCGGAGGCGACCACAGCCCGGAGAACCCAAGACAGCGGAGGCGACCACAGCCCGGAAAACCCAAGACAGCGGAGGCGACCACAGCCCGGAGAACCCAAGACAGCGGAGGCGACCACAGCCCGGAGAACCCAAGAAAGCGGAGGCGACCACAGCCCGGAGAACCCAAGACAGCAGAGGCGACCACACTCCGAAGAACCCAAGACAGGGGAAGCGACCAGAGCTATGAAGGACAAAAAGACAGAGAGCAGAGACAGACAGACAGACAAAGCTCAAAGACATAAACAAACAGAGGTCAAAGAGAAAGACAGACAGAAAAAGCTCAGAGAGAGAGACAGATAGAAAGAGTTCAGAGAACCGAAAACAGCGGAGGCCACCAAAGGTCTCGTGGACAGACTGACAAAGGTCAGAGAGAAAGACAGAGTTTAGAGAACCCAAGACAGCGGAGGCGACCACAGCCCGGAGAACCCAGCACAGCCGAGGGGACCGCTGCCCGGAGAACCCAAAACAGCGGAAGCGACCACAGCCCGGAGAACCCAAGATAGCGGAAGCGACCACAGCCCGGAGAACCCAAGACAGCGGCGGCGACCACAGCCCGGAGAACCAAGACAGCGGAAGCAACCACAGCCCGGAGAACCCAAGACAGTGGAGGCGACCACAGCCCGGAGAACCCAAGACAGCGGAGGCGACCACAGCCCGGAGAACCCAAGACAGCAGAAGCGACCACAGCACGGAGAATCCAAGACAGCGGAGGCGACCACATCCCGGAGAACCCAAGACAGCAGAGGCGACCACAGCCCGGAGAACCCAAGACAGCGGAGGCGACCACAGCCCGGAGAACCCAAGAAAGCGGAGGCGACCACAGCCCGGAGAACCCAAGACAGCAGAGGCGACCACAGTCCGAAGAACCCAAGACAGGGGAGGCGACCACAGCCCGGAGAACCCAAGACAGCGGAAGCGACCACAGCCCGGAGAACCCAAGACAGCGGAGGCGACCGCTGCCCGGAGAACCCAAGACAGCGGAAGCGACCACAGCCCGGAGAACCGAAGACAGCGGAGGCGACCGCAGCCCGGAGAACCCAAGACAGCGGAGGCGACCGCAGTCCGGAGAACCCAAGACAGCGGAGGCGACCGCTGCCCGGAGAACCCAAGACAGCGGAAGCGACCACAGCACAGAGAACCCAAGACAGCGGAGGCGACCACAGCCCGGAGAACCCAAGACAGCGGAGGCGACCAGAGCTCAGAGAGAAAAACAGACAGAGAGCAGAGAGAGACAGACAAAGCTCAAAGACATAAACAGACAGAGATCAAAGAGAAAGACAGAAAGAAAAAGCTCAGAGTGAGAGACAGAAAGAGTTCAGAGAACCGAAAACAGCGGAGGCCACCAGAGGTCAAGGGGACAGACAGACAAAGGTCAGAGAGAAAGACAGAGTTTAGAGAACCCAAGACAGCGGAGGCGACCACAGCCCGGAGAACCCAAGACAGCGGAAACGACCACAGCCCGGAGAACCCAAGACAGCGGAGGCGACCACAGCACGGAGAACCCAAGACAGCGGAAGCGACCACAGCCCGGAGAACCCAAGACAGCGGAGGCGACCGCTGCCCGGAGAGCCCAAAACAGCGGAAGCGACCACAGCCCGGAGAACCCAAGACAGCGGAAGCGACCACAGCCCGGAGAACCCAAGACAGCGGAGGCGTCCACAGCCCGGAGAACCCAAGACAGCGGAAGCGACCACAGCACGGAGAACCCAAGACAGCGGAGGTGACCGCTGCCCGGAGAACCCAAGACAGCGGAGGCGACCACAGCCCGGAGAACCCAAGACAGCGGAGGCGACCACAGCACGGAGAACCCAAGACAGTGGAGGCGACCACAGCCCGGAGAATCCAACACAGCGAAGGCGACCACAGCCCGGAGAACCCAAGACAGTGGAGGCGACCACAGTCCGGAGAACCCAAGACAGCGGAGGCGACCAGAGCTCAGAGAACCCAAGACAGCGGAAGCGACCAGAGCTCAGAGAGAAAAACAGACAGAGAGCAGAGACAGATAGACAAAGCTCAAAGAGATAGACAGACAGAGATCAAAGAGACAGACAGACAAAGCTCAGAGAGAGAAACACATAGAAAGAGTTAAGAGAACCGAAAACAGCGGAGGCCACCAGAGGTAGAGGGGACAGACAGACAAAGGTCAGAGAGAAAGACAGTGTTTAGAGAACCCAAGACAGTGGTGGCGACCACAGCCCAGAGAATCCAAGACAGCAGAGGCGACCACAGCCCGGAGAACCCAAGACAGCGGAAGCGACCACAGCCCGGAGAACCCAAGACAGCGGAGGCGACCACAGCCCGGAGAACCCAAGACAGCGGAAGCGACCAGAGCTCAAAGAGACAAACAGACAGAGAGCAGAGACAGACAGACAGACAAAGCTCAAAGCCATAAACAGACAGAGGTCAAAGAGACAGACAGACAGACAGAAAAAGCTCAGAGAGAGAGACAGATCGAAAGAGTTCAGAGATCCGAAAACAGCGGAGGCCACCAGAGGTCAAGCGGACAGACAGACAAAGGCCAGAGAGAAAGACAGAGTTTAGAGAACCCAAGACAGGGGAGGCGACCACAGCCCGGAGAACCCAAGACAGCGGAAGCGACCACAGCCCGGAGAACCCAAGACAGCGGAAGCGACCAGAGCTCAGAGAGACAAACGGACAGAGAGCAGAGACAGACAGACAGACAGACAAAGGTCAGAGAGAAAGACAGACAGAGTTCAGAGAACCCAAGACAGCGGAGGCGACAACAGCCCAGCAACAGGAGAGGGCTGGGCTCTCAGACCGGGGCAACAAGACAGCCCTGTACTCTCAAACCGGGGCAACAGCAGAGCACTGTGCTCTCAGACCAGGGCAACAAGACAGCGCTGTGCTCTCAGACCAGGGCAACAAGACAGCGCTGTGCTCTCAGCCCGGGGCAACAAGACAGCACTGTGTTCTCAGACCAGGGCAACAGGAGAGGGCTGGGCTCTCAGACCGGGGCAACAAGACAGCGCTGGGCTCTCAGACCGGGGCAACAGGAGAGCGCTATGCTCTCAGACCGGGGCAACAGGAGAGCGCTGGGCTCTCAGACCGGGGCAACAAGACAGCGCTGTGCTCTCAGACCGGGGCAACAGGAGAGCGCTGGGCTCTCAGACCGGGGCAACAAGACAGCGCTGTGCTCTCAGACCGGGGCAACAAGACAGCGCTGTGCTCTCAGACCGGGGCAACAAGACAGCGCTGTGCTCTCAGACCGGGGCAACAACACAGCGCTGTGCTCTCAGACCGGGGCAATAGGAGAGCGCTGGGCTCTCAGACCGGGGCAACAGGAGAGCGCTGGGCTCTCAGACCGGGGCAACAAGACAGTGCTGTGCTCTCAGACCGGGGCAACAAGACAGCACTCTGTTCTCAGACCGGGGCAACAGGACAGCGCTGTGCTCTCAGACCAGGGCAACAAGACAGCACTCTGTTCTCAGACCGGGGCAACAGGACAGCGCTGTGCTCTCAGACCGGGGCAACAAGACAGCACTGTGCTCTCATATCGGGGCAACAACACAGCGCTGGGTTCTCAGACCGGGGCAACAGGAGGGAGCCAGCCAGCCAACCAGCCGGCCGGCAGTGCTCAGAGACCGGGGCAACAGGAGCCTGCAGCTAGAGGACAGACAGAGAGAGAGACACAGACCAACAGACACAGAAAGGCAGATAAACAGAGAGACACAAACACAGTGAGACACACACAGACTGAGACAGAGAGAGAGAGACACAGACCAAGAGAGACAAACAAAGACACAGACAGAGAGAGAGAGACACCGAGAGAGAGAGACAATGAGAGACAGACTGACAGACAGACAGAGACACATACAAACACCGACAGAGAGAGACAGAGAGGGAGAGAGAGAAAGACAGAGAGAAAGAGAGACACAGACAGAGAGGGAGAGAGACAGACAGAGAGACACAGACAGAGACAGACAGACTGACAGAGAAAGAGAGACACAGACAGAGAGACAGACACAGAGAGAGAGACGGAGACTCTGGATGAATATTAGAGCTAAAACACTGCAGTAAATGATGAATATTAGAGCTAAAATACTGCAGTAAAATGTGAATATTAGAGCTAAAATACTGCAAAAAAGATGAAAATACTACAGAAAAATGTGAATATTAAAGCTAAAATACTGCAGTAAAAGATGAATATTAGAGCAAAAATACTGCTGTAAAATGTGAATGTTAGAGCTAAAATTTTGCAGTAAAAGATGAATATTAGAGAAAATATTACAGTAAAAGATTAATATTGGCCCGCAACTGGAGGCTGGCTGGGCTCAGAGACGACGATAGATGAGATGAGTGCAAGAAAGATCCCCACACGACCCCATTTTAGTTCTTGTCATTGAGTTGCAGCGCTGGACTACCTACCTTGAAGGTACTGAGGAGCCGGCAACAAGCATGGAGAGCAAAGCTTAAACAAAACAAAAACAAGAGGCCCGTGGCACTTGACGGTCACCTGAATTTTTGATGTAGTCAGTTTTGTTGTTTATGGAAAAAAAAAATACGAATCCACGTTTTGAATGGTATACCACATAACTAAATCAATTTATATTCAACAAAGTGCGTGATTTTAGGATTTATGCTGCTACAGTCATGTAAGAAGCAAACACCTAATGCTGGTGGGTCAGATTTTTTCAGCTCCATCATAGATTAAGCTAATGTTTTTAATTCAGAGATGTGTGTGTGGAGTGGGTGTGGGTTTTGTCACCACTTTAGCGGCTTCATTACTTGAGGATTGAATGCAAACTTCACAAACTTATCAAGATCTTAATTTCTAGGGCATCAAGGTTACGATTACTACAGATAAGGGAAATAAACTTTGCCAAATGTGAAACCCTGGGGCCTGGACCCTTCCATCCACAAAGTGTATTGGATTGTACCATATCTGGATAGGGTTCTGGGCAGCCTGGGATCTTTAAAATTTGTAATTAATTTAGGTCCTTCACTTTGCCTCAGGTGACCTAATAAAAACTGAAAGTGGTAATGAAAAAGGTTCTGCAATGTTGTGGGGAAAAAAGAATGTTTACTTTTGTTTAAAATGAATATCAGTAAATCTAGTCAATAATTAATATAAACATGTTAATTTTCTTACATCCTGACGTTGGTCTTCCTCGTTTGTTATCCTCCGACCACCAAGAAGGGCAGCTGTCCTCCTATTCTGATTTGTGTCCTACATAAAGTTAGACAAAAGTGAGCTCATGCAATACTACAGTTCACATTGACAAATTCACGCTATACATACCTCTTTATCAAGGCACTGCATAACACTTTGAAGGGTCAACCTCCTGCTTGATGAAATGGCTGCTTTATACAACTGCAAGAGAAAAAAACCCAAAATGAGCTGCATGTTTTGAAAAAGGATAATGTGAATCAATTTTGCTTTCTTTTTTGACCATTTCAGCTGTGTTAATGCAAATGGAATGAAATTTCCTTGGGGTCTGGATTCTTTTCAGATCTTTCAATTTTCAACTTCAGCTCTTAGCTCATCTTCAGCTCATATACTGTATACATACAATTGTACCTCTTGGCTCCATCGTGGCCATTTTTGGCCAATTGAAACCCATGTAAACTACATTTTTTCATTCCTTGTTATTCACAGTACTAAAGCATACAAGTTGGGTAAAATTGCTTTCATTCCTAACTCAACATTTCAAAATTGTAGTTTGTAATGTTTTCTACCAGATTATGTCATTTGTCTATTTTTGGCCAAAGGAGCAATTTCATGTAATATTCTTAGTTTCCAATAGGGGCGTATAATGACTTACTGCCCTCCAATGGAGCAAATGAATGACACAATTCTGACACAGGTGTGATCTTAAGGATGTCAGATAATGAAAAGTGTGTCTGTACATGAAATTGCAGCACAAAAAAATGTAGAGAGAAATAAATTATTGCATCTTAGATCCAGCTTGCAGTGAATTTCTGCTGATGCAGGCTGTTGAGCTTTGAGTGTCCCAGGCAAACTTGACTTTGATGCACATGTTGAAAGCAACTGTAGCTTTGTTGTTTTCATAAAAAGTGCCACACACAACTACAGAATAGACCTCAGACACCCAAATATCTAGTCTCCAAAAAAAAATAACAGGACATCTTGCAAAGATGCAGCTGCAGGGCAAACAAAAACAACCTACGACACTGTTTAGAAATCTGTCCTGGACTTTATGCAGGTGCAGTCAGTACTAATGCTATCAGCAGCCCAACAGCTCCCAGATCATTTTTACTCTGGCAAGATGGCGAGAAGGTCATATTCACTGCTTCAAGCACTTGAGTTTGTGATGCGATCAGAGAGCGAAGATGGGGAGAAATCCACTGCACTTGAAGAGACGACATCTACCAAAGATGAGGACACATCCTCTCGTGAAGATGAGGACACATCCTCCTCAGAGGATGACAGCACCACTCTACTGATGATGAGGAGTACCAGCCAGTACCTGATTCTTCCTCCTCAGGGGGTGAGGACAATACAGACACAGCGGTTAAACAAAAAAAACACAGCTACAGGTAATGGCAGATACAGAGGAGCTGGCAGCTGAATGGATATCTCATAATGGGAAAATTCTTTGGTTTCCCACTAATAAAGAGACCCTGCATTTCAATCCAGTACCAGATTAACTGTAGACTGTAGAATAATTAGTAAAAGTAGAGAAAGATAAACTAGACAAGCCACACAGTTCAGACAGTGCTGCACCCTGACAGAGATCCACATCCCCAGAGCAGCTGCGGTAGAGGAGCTCTGTTGTGATAGAGCGAGCAAGAGGATGAATACAGAGAGAGAGAGCGATGGTAGATAAACGGCGTGAATGCAAGAAATTCACAGTATTTCAGCTCGTTTCATTACTATACGCTGTACAAACACAAATGCCTCCCCTCAAACACTCGGACCATCGACAAATACGTTGACTATATGCAGTAAATATAAGCGTCCAAGTCTTTAGACTTCATTAACTTGTTATTTCACAAGTTAAAACTTACCGTGCAGATGGACAAATAGACAAATAGCGGCCCTTTTGATCCGGGGAGGGGGGGGGGGCTCAGTTTCGCGGGCATACCGGCACAACTTTAACTGTGTGCAAACTAGCTAGCTAACAAAAGGGTAACATTAGCCAGAAGTTGCTTGCAGGCAAATGTTGAATTCCAAAGTTTTTTTTATTGCTCCTGTCACGTCGGAAGCATTTCTAACCTAAATGAACGCCCCTCAACTAAAATGTCCGCCATTGACAACAGTGGTGTAGTTTACTAATGCGCCATTTCAAACTTTGATTAACGCAATGGATTAGCATAGAGAAAAACACGGAAATGTAGTCATATTCGCAAAGCTCTGTCAATGTGCTGATTTTATTCCATTTTATCACAGAAGAAACTGCCATTGTTATTAAATTTTATCAACAAAAACTTAAAAGCACTTTCAGAAGATAACTTACCTCCTCGCAGTGTCTCTTCTCCCAGCAGAATGACGTATCCCTCCGCCCTGGTCAGTTGCACTCTGCTGCGTCACTGCGTCAGATTGCAGCTAGCTGGAAAAGGGTGTCCCTCCGCAGCTAGAAGTAGTCCACCGCTGTTTTCTATATTGTTTTGTCAATAATTAAGTTGGGGTTGAAATACTGTGGTTTGTCCAGTTAAGACAACAGGTGAGGTCGACAGTTCTTGTATATCATAGAGTTAGGGTTTTATTTTTGATTAATCCCAAGATCATGGTATTTCTTCAGCAGGGGAGGTGGAGGCGGAGGGGGGTGGGGGGGAGGCGGAGGGGGCCGAAGCACCTGCCCCTTTGCTCCTTGATGCCCAAAGTGCCCTGTTGTCAAAGTTGTTTTTTTAAATTCTATTTAATTTTGTTTTTATTTGTAAGTAAGTGTGTGTGTGTGTGTGTGTGTGTGTGTGTGTGTGTGTGTGTGTGTGTGTGTGTGTGTGTGTGTGTGTAAGTCTCTGAGGACCAAAATAATAAATAAAACAAAACTAAAAATAATTCAGATCTACCGTCGGTCGGTCACGTGATCTACGTAGACGTCCCCCACTGCTCTGAGGGGTCCAGATGTTCCCTGTAGCTCTGCGCTAGCGCCGCTAGTCTAGAAACCGGAGACCCGAGGGAGGACATCAACAACTGATGGTCCTGATGGAGAGGAGGTTCTGCAGCGGGATTCGTTTATGTACGGTGTATTTTTGCAAGATGACTGATGAAGTGAGCATCCTGTGTGTGTGTGTCTGACTCTAACACACACCTGTCATCAGTTCTAGCCGCTAGTTAACCACACAGCTGCTGAGAGGATAAAGTCTGCCAGGCTTCTTTTTGTTTCTGTATGTTTCTGTTGTCATGGGCAAAGTGCATCAGAGAGATGTATTATTTTACTGTCAGTGAGTTGCAGTGTGTTTCCTGTTTCTAGAGGCAATGAGACAGAGGTTATGTTATTTCACTGAAACTACGTACATGCATTTTCACATAATTTTGGACTATTGCAGTATAAATACAATAATAATTAGAAGAATTTGAATTGTGATTTTCTCAACCTCTCATTTAAAGATATCAGTACTTGTTTATAACATTTGTATATATAGACAAATTAAATATAATATGCCTAAATATAAAATATAAAACTTTTAGAACCTTGCTGACTTGTGCAAAGTGGATAGTCAAACTGAATAAAAGTACAAATACATTTAAATACATGATTTCTATATCATTTAATTGTTTTTAAACTTATTATTAGCACTACGAATAATAAAGGGCAGATTATGAATCAGCACCATGGAGCAAATCCGTGGCTCTACAGTACATGTCTGGAAAAGGTATGAAATTTAAAAGCAAGGACTCCAGGAAGAGTAGCCACAGTTAAACAGTCCAGTGTCTAATGGTGATGTAAATTCAGCTTCAAAATAATAATTTTTCTCAAATACACTACATTACAGGTCAGAGTTTGAACCAATGACCTTCTGATCAGCAGTCCTGAGACTTAGCCACTGCTGCACCTTGTATTATGAGGTATGTTTCTGTATGATGTTTCAAATTCTTGCTCCATGTGCCCCCTTTTAACTTTGAGCACCTGCCCCTCCAAAGGTCTCTGCACGGCCCTGCTCCCCTCCTCCCCCCAGCACCCCGTTTCTTTTTTCAAGGTATAACTTACAGAAATAAGTTAAATCAACACTGACGCTCCTGATAAAGTGATGTGGGACTGCTGTTATTTTGAACACCACTGTAGATCTTCTTCCTCTCCAGCTCCGTTCATCTTCTTGGCTTCTATCTGCAGATCTCCACATTTATCCTCCAGCAGCCTCCAGAGATAACTTCACCAAACACCGCCCCAGAGGCCGGTCGGGTCTTCAGATCCGTCTGGAGGATGGACAACGTTTCCTCTCCTCGTCCATCTCCTGAGCATCGGTAAGAATCCCTCTGGGCTCTGAGGGTTTCTGCAGGAATGTCTGATGCTAAATGTTAGAGAATAGATCTCAATCTCCAGAACACTGAAACTAAAACACACATTTAACACAATAAACACATTTTATATCATCAGAAAGAACATTCAGACAAAAAACTGAAAAAAATGGAAACGCACGTTTATCATAAACTGTTTCTCTTTATGATGCACAGAAATCAGGATTCAACTGAGATTCAGCTGAACAGAAAATAAAACAAACTGCAGTCCATCACTCTGTTTATTCATTTTACAAGTTTCAGGACAGTTTGTTAGGGTTAGACTCTTTTTTTTTAATTCTAGAAGTTAAACGTGTCTAAAACTGATCTAACAAGAAGATCAGGCATAAAAACTGTTCACAGAAGAACTAAAATGTGTTAAAGACATTAGAGAGAAGATTCTGTGTGCAGAAATGTAGAAAACCTGTAATCTAGAACTAATACAGAGTGAGCAAACTGGCATAAATTTGACAAAAAAAATATTATATGCATCTATCTTTAACCAGTAAATCAGTTTAAGGAAAGGTTCTTTAGACTCTTTTCTTTTCAATTCTAGAAGTTAAACATGTCTAAAACTGATTCAACAACAAGATCAGACATAAAAACTGTTCACTGAAGAACTAAAACATGTCAAAGACATTGTATGTAAAACAACGTATGTAAAAATGTTTTTAAAAATGTAAACAACCTGTAATGTAGAATTAATATAGAGCAAAAATACTTGCATACAGTGTGCAAACTCGCGTATATTAGAAAATATATTTGTATGCATCTATCTTTAACCATTAAATCAGTTTTAGGAACGTTAGATTCCTAAAACCCTAACCCTAATTCTAGAAGTTAAATGTGCTTAACAAGAAGATCACATCAACTTATCGCATACATTTTGAATCTTTTTGGGCAAATGTTTGGGTAATTTTATACAATTTAGTCAATTAGAAAAAGTTTTTGGATCATTTTGCACAAAGATTCCGCTTTTTTGAGCAAATCAAGTCATTTGGATTCATTTTGAACAGTTTTCAGTGATTTCAAAGTCAAAGTCAGCTTTATTGTCAATTCTTCAGTATGTACATGACATACCAAGAATCGAAATTTCGCTCCTCTCTCTTCGTGCAACAGTAGACATTAAATAAAGACTTAGAAAATAAGATATTAAAGGGCAAAAAAGAACAAAGGAAGCAAAATTAGAGCTGAGCAACAACTAAGAACTAAGAAAAGCAGAACTGACTGAAATGTAAACATGACTATGAGATAAAGTGACGGATTTTAGTGCAGAATACTCAGAACAGTGCAAATACAGTGGTATGTAAAAGTTTGGGCACCCCTGATAATTTTCAAGATTTTCCTTTATAAATCACTGGTTGTTCGGATCAGCAATTTCAGTTAAATATATGATATAGCAGACGAACACAGTGATATTTGAGAAGTGAAATGAAGTTTATAGGATTTACAGAAAGTGTGCAATAATTTTTTAAACAAAAGTAGGCAGGTGCATAAATTTGGGCACCCTTTTTGTTTTATTGATTTGAATACCTTTAGCACTAATTACTGGAACACAAAATTTGTTTGGTAAGCTCATTGACCCTTGACCTACATACACAGGGGAAACCAATCATGAGAAAGGGGATTTAAGGTGGCCAATTGCAAGTTGTTCTCCTCTTTGCATCTTCTCTGAAGAGTAGCAACATGGGAGCCTCAAAACAACTGTCAAATGACCTGAAAGCAAAGATTGTTCAACATCATGGTTTAGGGGAAGGATATAAAAAGCTAGCTCAGAGATTTCAGCTGTCAGTTTCCACTGTGAGGAACATAGTGAGGAAATGGAAGACCACAGGCACAGTTCTAGTTAAGACCTGGAGTTGCAGGCCAAGAAAAATCTCCGATAAGCAGAGGTGAAGGATGGTGAGAACAGTCAAACTCAACCCACAGACCAGCTCCAAAGACCTACAACATGATCTTGCTGCAGATGGTGTCACTGTGCATCGTTTAACTATTCAGTGCACTTTGCACAAGGGGATGCTGTATGGGAGAGTAATGCGGAAGAAGCCTTTTCTGTGCACATGCCACAAACAGAGTTGCTTGAGGTATGCTAAAGCACATTTGGACAAGCCAGCTTCATTTTGGAATAAGGTGCTGTGGACTGATGAAACTAAAATTGAGTTATTTGGACATAACAAGGGGCGTTATGCATGGCGGATGAAGAACACAGCATTCCAAGACAAACACTTGCTACCCACAGTAAAATTTGGTGGTGGTTCCATCATGCTGTGGGGCTGTGTGGCCAGTGCAGGTACTGGTAATCTTGTTAAAGTTGAAGGTCGCATGGATTCCAGTCAGTATCAGCAGATTCTTGCGAACAATGTTCAAGAATCAGTGACAAAGTTGAAGTTGCGCCGGGACTGGATACTTCAACAAGACGCTAAACACTGCTCAAATTCTACTAAGGCATTCATGCAGAGCAACAAGTACAACGTTGTGGAATGGCCATCTCAGTCCCCAGACCTGAATATTATTGAAAATCTGTGGTGTGATTTAAAGCGGGCTGTCCATGTTCGGAAACCACCAAACCTGACTGAACTGGAGATGTTTTGTAAAGAACAATGGTCAAAAATACCTTCAACCAGAATCCAGACCCTCATTGGAAGCTATAGGAAGCGTTTAGAGGCTGTTATTTCTGCAAAAGGAGGATCTACTAAATATTGATGTAATTTTTCTGTTGGGGTGCCCAAATTTATGCACCTGCCTACTTTTGTTTAAATAATTATTGCACACTTTCTGTAAATCCTATAAACTTCATTTCACTTCTCAAATATCACTGTGTTCGTCTGCTATATGATATATTTAACTGAAATTGCTGATCCAAACAACCAGTGATTTATAAAGGAAAATCTTGAAAATTATCAGGGGTGCCCAAACTTTCACCCACCACTGTAAGTAACAGTCCAAGAAGTGCAAATATGCTTGATGGTTGAATGTGATATTACAGTGCAGGTCAGAGGTTATTGACCAGAGTTTGTGTATGTGGGGGAAGGGGGTGGTAGAGAGGGCAGAGAGGGGAGAGAGTTCAGCTTCCTGACAGCCTGGTGGATGAAGCTGTTGCTCAGTCGGCTGGTCCTGGTCCTCAGACTCTTCGGTCTCCTCCCTGATGGCAGCAGGCTGAACAGGTTGTGGGACGGGTGTGTGGGGTCTCCTGCAATGCTTAGTGCATTAGTTGAACTTTTGCCAAATCTTGAGTAAAATTGGTGAAATTGTGTTACTTGTTGTTGAGTCTAATCAAGCAAATAGAAGAATAGAGATACCTCAATTTGAATTCACTTTTTAATCCACTTCTGTACAAATTCTTAATATTTTTGGACAAATTATGGGTAATTTCAGATAATTTCAAGTCAGTTTGTCAAAGTTTGATCTCATTAGGAGAAATTTGTGAGTAATTTTGCACCAAGTTTCATCTTTTTTGTCATTTTCAGACAGTTTACAGTTCAAAGAAATGTTAAAATGTTTGTGACGAACATTCACAACAAAATCAACTAAAATCCAGCAAATATCGCAGTTTTTTTTATGAATGCTCTTAAAGAAAATATTACAAGTTTTATTGATATATATATATATATATATATATATATATATATAATATATATATATATATATATATATATATATATATATATATATATATATATATATATATATATTTACAAGATTTTTCTTGCCAAATTTAGGAAATTTTTTATGAATAAAACTTTTAAAGGAAACTTTTAAGGAATTATTGGAATTTTCTTCCAGAAGGTTTTGCAAATTTTCAGAAATTTGGGGAATTTTTTTTTTGTTGATTTTTAAAATTTATTTATTTATTTTCAGACAAGGTAACAGTATTTTTTGGTGCCCGTAAATGAGGACAACAGGAGGGTTAAGTTAGCTCAACTTGAATTCAGTTTTCTGTCAGATTCCAGTGTAAATTCCACGTGATGTGAAGTTGATGCTACATTATGATGTTGACCCAGTTTGGTTGACAGAAATAAGCGATAAATTTCCTCTCAGAGTGCATAAATAGAGTGAAGTGTTGGTCTGTGGAAACTCTGATCTGTTAAATGTAGCGGCTTCCCATCCTTATTTTCCGCCTCGCTACATAAACGGAGCAGCATCACGTGACTCTGAGTGTTACTAACAGTTCACACCTCTTACCTGTAATCTGCAAGTTACCACGGTGTTGCAGTTGTCTGTTCAGGGTGAAGTTCCAGGAGGGATTTAGAAGTTCAGTCTGTTCAGAGCTGGATTTCCTCACATCAGTGGGCTGGGAGGGTGAGGAGAGGTGGAGGTTTTCAAATGTCAGGTCCAGAGAGATTAACAGACTCCCTCCAACATCCTCCAGTCTGGCAAAAAACGGAGTCGTTCTTTTCTCTCTGCAGACAAAGTTTTAATGCTGGAGAAGAGAGGAAAGTCTGAGTTAGAGCTCCGAATGTTAAAATACGCTCTGAAAAGCCAATAGAAGTCTGAGTTTATGTTAAAATACGCTCTGAAAAGTCACCAAAAGTCTCCCTGTTCGTGGATTTAACACTGAATCTAACATTAGATTTGAAGCTGGGTTAAATCAGAAACCAATACTTCAAATTAAATTTGTGGGGGTTCTTTGTTTTCCAAGTTATTTACATCTAATAGAATTTATACAATGAATTGTGTTTTACAAAAACCTATGGCGCAACACATTAGTAGAAATATGAGAAACAGCACCAGAAATAGTACTAAAAACAGAAACATACGGCTGTGGCACCTAGTGGGCAAATAAAACCCACAGTTACCACACTGCCCTCTATAAGCCTCTGTTCTAAACACATACTGCAGTAACACAAAAGCAGTTAGAAATATCTCATCATTAACCAACACAAAAACACAATGCATATAATAATACATTCATATTTCATGGAACTAAGAACATCATGATTGATCAGCTTGGGTCAAGATGGTGCCAGTGTGTGTGGCAGCTTGTCTCTCACTGTCAGTTTTGTTGATGATATTATTGTAGTTCACCCTCGGCACTCAACAAATCAAGTCGCTGCTCATGTATGATGGACAAACACTGCTGGAGCTTCGTTTCTCTGCTAAAGATGGAGTTACGCCCACTGGGGGCTGGAGTGCAGCTTATAGGGGGGGCTCCAAGCCAAACAGGTTGGGAACCACTGCTCTAACTGTCGGTACTCCTCAGCACAGTACACGGATATAAAGTGGATTTTTAATGCAAATAACAAACTATTTACCACCCTGTCACTATATTTCATAATTCAGTCTTTCATATTACGGTATTATTTACATTTTCTTACTGTCCCACAGTAACCAGTAACCCTTTGTTCTGTTCCCACCACTTCCAGTATCTTGCCCTTTGACCTCAAAACTACCCCCAATACAACAATAACAATACGCCCCCTGCTGTCCAAAACGACAATCAGCAGAAGAGTCACAAACAGGGATTTCAGTGGTTTTCAGGATATTTACTTGCCTCTGTTTACCACCTGGTTACACCTGTATTAAAATTCAGGCCCAACAGCAGGAACTTTATGCATTTGGACACATTATGAGTCAAGACTGAAGTTTCCAGTGATTTTGTGCAGAACTTTAATTAGTTTTGGGCAAATTCTAAGTCATTTTGGTTGAATTTTAAGCTTTTAAGTCATTTTAGACATTTTCAAGTCAGTTTTTATCATTTTGAGCAGGTCATGATACATTTTGATTATGAGACAAATATTTTAACTTGTTTTGGACAAATTTTGAGCTTTTAAGTCATTTCATACAATTTCAAGTCAGTTTTTATGTTGAGGAATTTTGTACAATATTTTAAGTTGTTTTGGAAAATTTAGATTTTCTTTAGTCTTTTCAAAGAATTTCAAGTCAGTTTTTATCTTGTTTTGAGGTATTTTGCACAATATTGTAAATTGTTTAATTGCCCTCATTTCTGTCTCCTTTTATTCCTTTTCTCTCTGTAGCAGATAATTTAATGAAATACTGGAAAAAACATCCCATAGAACAAAAGCAAAGGACCCTAAAAACTGTGTTAAAACCCCTACTAGAAACCAAACAGATACCACAGGAAGCATAAAACCATCTGATACCCACAGCCAACGTTACCCCCCCCCCCCAGATATATGGAACACCCAAAATACACAAAAAGACACTGCACTGCACCCCATAGTGGACAGCATCAGATCAGTCACCTACAACCTTTATAAAGCTCTGGTAGAAATCATCAAACCCCTCCTTGGTACATCACAACATCACTGCAAGAACTCCAAACAACTGGACAAGAACTAAACCATATCACAGTAGAAAAAGAGGAGATATTCATATGACATGACGTAGTTTCATTCATCACTAAAACCCCCCAGACGTCACATTACACATCGTACAGGAACGACTCATGAAGGACAGGACACTGAAAAAACACACAAACCTCCCAGTAGACGACATCATCACATTACTCCGGTTTATTGCCAAATCCACCTGTTTTCAGTTGAAAGGAATAATCTACAGTCAGAAACCAGGTTTAGCAATGACACATCTGACCAGGTCATCATTGTAAAGGAGAAACTGTTCTCATCTGATCTTACCTGGTAAAATAAAGTTGAAAAAAAGATCCACTTTCAGCCATAATGAGTAACTTTTTCATGGAGGACCTGGAAACCAAAGCCATCCCCGCTCTGCAGACCCACACTCTGGAGAAGATACGTCCACGACATCCTGGAAATAATAAAATCTGGACACACACAAGAACTCACTGATCATCTGAACAACATGGACGACACGGGAAACATACAATCCACACACGAAGAGGAAATAAACCGGACCATTTCATTCCTGGACATGAACATTCACTACAGAGAAGACAGCAGCATCAAAATAACAGTTTACAGGAAACCCACACACACGGACCAGAACCTCCTCTGGACATCAGAACATCCACAGAACACAAACTACCAGTTAGAACACTATTAGAACGGACCAGAACCTCCTCTGGACATCAGAACATCCACAGAACACAAACTACCAGTTAGAACACTATTAGAACGGACCAGAACCTCCTCTGGACATCAGAACATCCACAGAACACAAACTACCAGTTAGAACACTATTAGAACGGACCAGAACCTCCTCTGGACATCAGAACACCCACAGAGCACAAACTACCAGTTAGAACACTATTAGAACGGACCAGAACCTCCTCTGGACATCAGAACACCCACAGAGCACAAACTACCAGTTAGAACACTATTAGAACGGACCAGAACCTCCTCTGGACATCAGAACACCCACAGAGCACAAACTACCAGTTAGAACACTATTAGAACGGACCAGAACCTCCTCTGGACATCAGAACACCCACAGAGCACAAACTACCAGTTAGAACACTATTAGAACGGACCAGAACCTCCTCTGGACATCAGAACACCCACAGAGCACAAACTACCAGTTAGAACACTATTAGGAACGGACCAGAACCTCCCTTCTGGACATCAGAACACCCACAGAGCACAAACTACCAGTTAGAACACTATTAGAACGGACCAGAACCTCCTCTGGACATCAGAACACCCACAGAGCACAAACTACCAGTTAGAACACTATTAGAACGGACCAGAACCTCCTCTGGACATCAGAACACCCACAGAGCACAAACTACCAGTTAGAACACTATTAGAACGGACCAGAACCTCCTCTGGACATCAGAACACCCACAGAGCACAAACTACCAGTTAGAACACTATTATAACGGACCAGAACCTCCTCTGGACATCAGAACACCCACAGAACACAAACTACCAGTTAGAACACTATTATAACGGACCAGAACCTCCTCTGGACATCAGAACACCCACAGAACACAAACTACCCAGTTAGAACACTATTATAACGGACCAGAACCTCCTCTGGACATCAGAACACCCACAGAACACAAACTACCAGTTAGAACACATATTAGACGGACCAGAACCTCCTCTGGACATCAGAACACCCACAGAACACAAACTACCCAGTTAGAACACTATTAGAACGGACCAGAACCTCCTCTGGACATCAGAACACCCACAGAACACAAACTACCAGTTAGAACACTATTAGAACGGACCAGAAACCTCCTCTGGACATCAGAACACCCACAGAACACAAACTACCAGTTAGAACACTATTAGAACGGACCAGAACCTCCTCTGGACATCAGAACACCCACAGAACACAAACTACCAGTTAGAACACTATTAGAACGGACCAGAACCTCCTCTGGACATCAGAACACCCACAGAACACAAACTACCAGTTAGAACACTATTAGAACGGACCAGAACCTCCTCTGGACATCAGAACACCCACAGAACACAAACTACCAGTTAGAACACTATTAGAACGACCAGAACCTCCTCTGGACATCAGAACACCCACAGAACACAAACTACCAGGTTAGAACACTATTAGAACGGACCAGAAACCTCCTCTGGACATCAGAAACACCCACAGACACACAAACTACCAGTTAGAACACTATTAGAACGGACCAGAACCTCCTCTGGACATCAGAACACCCACAGAACACATAACTACCAGTTAGAACACTATTAGAACGGACCAGAACCTCCTCTGGACATCAGAACACCCACAGAACACAAACTACCAGTTAGAACACTATTAGAACGGACCAGAACCTCCTCTGGACATCAGAACACCCACAGAACACAAACTACCAGTTAGAACACTATTAGAACGGACCAGAACCTCCTCTGGACATCAGAACACCCACAGAACACAAACTACCAGTTAGAAACACTATTAGAACGGACCAGAACCTCCTCTGGACATCAGAACACCCACAGAACACAAACTACCAGTTAGAACACTATTAGAACGGACCCAGAACCTCCTCTGGACATCAGAACACCCACAGAACACAAACTACCCAGTTAGAACACTATTAGAACGGACCAGAACCTCCTCTGGACATCAGAACACCACAGAACACAAACTACCAGTTAGAACACTATTAGAACGGACCAGAACCTCCTGTGGACATCAGAACACCCACAGAACACAAACTACCAGTTAGAACACTATAGAACGGACCAGAACCTCCTCTGGGACATCAGGAACACCCACAGAACACAAACTACCAGTTAGAACACTATTAGAACGGACCAGAACCTCCTCTGGACATCAGAACACCCACAGAACACAAACTACCAATTAGAACACTATTAGAACGGACCAGAACCTCCTCTGGACATCAGAACACCCACAGAACACAAACTACCAGTTAGAACACTATTAGAACGGACCAGAACCTCCTCTGGACATCAGAAAATCCACAGAACACAAACTACCAGTTAGAACACTATTAGAACAGACCAGCATCATAACCGATGATAAAGACAGACAGGAGGAGGAAAAACACATCAGAACTCACTCACACACTACCAATATCCCATATGGGCCATAAACAAAGGAAAACAACAAGCCAAAAACAGAGAGAAAAAACTAAAACAAACAAAAACAAAACATACACAAAAACCAGACAATAAAAATAAAGGCATAATCAGCATTCCATATATCTGAGGGACAACAGAACCCATACATCCCATAATGAGAAAACACAACATCAACACAGCAGTAGAACCACATAGAAAACTGCAGCAGCTATTAGTCCATCCAAAAGACAAAAAAATGCAACATCATATATGAAACTCCGTGTAAATCATGCGATAAAACATACACTGGAGAAACTGGAAGATCATTCAACACAAGAAGAAAGGAACAGCAGACAGAATAAAGGAAACAGCTGGACGACTCACAAGAAGACAAAAAGAAAAAGCAGATGAAGAAAACAAAAAAATCAGCCATCAGGGACGCACTGTAAAAGAAACAAGCACATCATGGACTGGGACAGGGGGAGGATTTAACATCAGAGACCAACAAACACAAACCATGGATTAAGGAGGGCCTTAGAGACCAGGAAGTGTTGTAGTTTTTCCATTCCATTGTACAGTATACACTGTTGTTTCTCTTCAAAAATGCATTTAAAGCTACTTTCTGCACATTTCTGGTACTTTCTTAGGATACAGAAGTACTATCTCTTGCTAAATAAATAATGTTTTACACCTATGCAGTACCTTTAGCAACAATAATAGTGATAATTATTGAGTCCACGTTGGACTTCTATTCACTAACCCTCAGAGCAGAATGAGGCGTGCACGGAGTCACCTGATATCTAGAGTCATCTACCGGTGATGGAGGGTTTAATCAGACCACACCTGAAGCCAAATGGCAGAAATATAAGTCCACTGCATTACCATAATCTCATAAACTGATATATACTGATATATATATATATATATATATATATATATATATTATATATATATATATATATATATATATATATATATATATATATATATATACCTACTGGTGATAAAATTAAAACAGAATCACAGAAAGGCAGGTTTGATGCAGTTCTTTCATCCTTTTTACTTTCAGTACAGCCCATGGTCCGTTGTGTTTTATTCAGCATGAGTACAGCTGGGACATGCTGCTTCATCAGAATAATGCATTTTAAACTTCCTGTGGTGGAAAATGACCCGTCATCTGTCAGCAGATCCAGCTTGTCTATACTCATGCTCAAAGTAACTGCAAAGGATTGTGGGTCAGGATGGCCAGAAAAGCATGCTGGGATACTTCCCAATCCAAACAGAGGGACATCCAGGTATTCTTTGACATTCCATCTACTGGCTCATCTTTCTCTGGCTGCTGGACAGTTTGGTAGTGAGGATACTGGAATGCAGATGAGTCGTCGTCTACATATTAGGAGTCTCATTTAGCGTGTAGGAAGTTAGAGCTGCAGGTTACTGATTATTCATTTTGTACTCATTTACTTTGTCAAAGCTTGTAGAAGTTTTGACCTTTCTCCAACTAGAACATGCAACTAAATCTGAGCAGGGAGAGAAACAGTGGTGGTCACGTGGACCTAATATTTTCAACATCTTTTCATCATCCAACTTAGTGTGAATCTTTTACCTCAAAGCCCTGCAGCAGGACGTCAAACTGATTCTAGTCCAGGTTCCACATTCAGCCCAGTCTGATCTCCAGTAAAACCACAGCATAATAACCTATAAATAACCACAACTCCTAATTATTCCATTTGTTTTAGTGCAAAAAGCACATTTTGAAAATGTTCACATTTGAGGAATTATCTTTTGACAAAACATTATGAACAACCAGAAATGTTTTCAGAAAATAAGTTAAATTTCAACAGTTTTATGCCTCAGTTCATCATTTCCACATGACAACTTCCAGAGTGTCTACAAAGGAACACAACATTCAGTCATTTAGTAACTGAACAATCTGGTATTTAACTCTATGATCAAAACAACTTGTCATGATGTAGAAACTATTACAAATTTACAATCTGCAGTTAATGTCTTCTCTGGAACTTTTACACTGCATGCTGTGACCTCTGACCTCTTCATCATTCTACTAACAAGTCAGGACTCTGGGATTAAATCTGGGAAAAGTCATGTTGTTGATGGACCAATAGATGGCAGCAGAGACTCAGACACAAATCTCTGTCCCTGCAACCCATCAATAATCAATAATAACACTGATACATTATCAACCCATCGTATTTTGGTCATTTTCTACATATTTCTGGTAGTTTTAGCTCATATTTTGGTCATTTTGTTCATATTTATGGTAGTTTCATCTCATATTTTGGTCATTTTGAACATATTTCTGGTAGTTTCATCTCATATTTTGGTCATTTTGAACATATTTCTGGTAGTTTCATCTCATATTTTGGTCATTTTGAACATATTTCTGGTAGTTTCATCTCATATTTTGGTCATTTTGAACATATTTCTGGTAGTTTCATCTCATATTTTGGTCATTTTATTCATATTTCTGGTAGTTTTTTTTGTCATATGTTGGTCATATTATATATATATGTATTTCTGGTAGTTTTATCTGTGTGTGTGTGTGTGTGTGTGTGTGTGTGTGTGTGTGTGTGTGTGTGTGTGTGTGTGTGTGTGTGTTTGTTTATACATATATGAAGAAATGTGTAAATTGAATGGAAAGTCCAGTGGGAGTCTGAGTGTCACCAAGTCAGAGTTTATGTCTCAACTGCGGACGTTAGAGAAGACAGGCGGAGACAGTCTTAGTGGGCGGAGCTAAACTACCTGAAACCTGTGTTTCATTCGTTATAGATCTCATTCCGTCATTCTGAAATCAGTCTATTTCTCCCCCTCTTCTCTGTAACTATTTAGTTTAGAATTCTTTGCCTCTCCTGACAACTTTTGATAGAACAGCAGAAAAATACCTTCAATTATTACAATATCACTGTGATTCTCCACTGTGTATTATGCAGAATTGTAATATGATAGCAATTTATTTGTGTTGTGTTCATTATTGATGCCTTTAACCCTTCCATGCATAGAGGTCATGACAGTGTGCAGCTCTTCTAAAGCTGTTTTCTTGTATGTGCATGAGTTTTGATGGCATAGTTGGACATCAGCCACTACAGTGGATCCTATTGCATCATTTCTTCCACTGCCAGTGATTGGCTAGCCATTGCAAATTCTTAAAAAAAAAAAAAAAAAAAAGAAAGAAAAAAGAGAAAGAGTCAAACCAAGATGGCCAACAGGCAGCCAGAAACACCGAGTAGCTCATTTTCTTTTGTTCAAACCTTCTATAAAAAAGAGACCTTTGCAGGAAAGAAAAATATGGTGACATCGAGGAACATCTAGGGAGTCATGCAATTGCAAAATTTTCCAAGTATTGATGTTATATTGGGAGGCAATTATGATTAATCTCATGTCCACTAAAGTGCACATCATGCATCACCAGCTATATTTCAGCTACAATTCATTGACCACAATTAGGCTATTACTGCTGCTGTTCTTGAAAATATGTCATCTGAGAGACTTGGGAATCTATACAGGAGAGTGAATCCCTCAATGCTGTTTGAATTATTTATGCATCAATTATTTTATTTTATAGTTCACATCACATTTCACAGTTCAATACACTGTATATCATTTTATCCATTTGTTTGTTAAATCCATATTTCTAGAGCAAAATGCATGGTGGCCATCTCAGTGGACATGTAAATATATTTTTTAGAAAAATGGGTTGAAATAAAATAAAGTTCAAACCTTGTTTTTCATGCCTAAAGATGAATAAAAACAATTGGGGGGAAAAAATCCTAACTGAGGTTATCATAATTCATGCATGAATGGGAGTTAGGAAAAGTTGGCAAGCTATTCACAGATTTGGACTTCCGGCATCAATAACTCATGAGATATACGTTGTAAAAACATAAACAATGCCTCTTTCAAATCGCTGTAAGCTAGACAATGTGCTACGAGGCCAGTTTTATCAAAAGTCGCTGTCTTTCAAGTTGCAGAAATAGCACTGATGTCTATGAGCAGCCGGCTGTGCAACGAGTGAACGGGGACCGTCTGCAAATAGCAAAACCGCTGCAACAGCGAAGAGAGACAAATATTCAATTACTTAACTTTCATACACTGTAGTGTCACCAAATTTACTGCAGCCATCAATTGTCTCCTGCTGGTCATACTACAACTCTTGGTTTGACACTAAATAAAAAAAAATCAGAATTTTAAGGAATTTTTTATCATTTTATTAGTAATAAAATACAATAACTTCCCCCTTGTTTACTGTAGCGTCACCAAAATCATTTGAGCCTTCAATTGTCTCCTGCTGCTCATACTACAACTCTTGGTTTGACACTAAATACAAAATCTGAATTTTAAGAAATTTTCATTATTTTAGTATTGTTTTATTAGTAATAAATTCAGTAACTTCACTCTTGTTTACTTTAGTGTCACCAAAATCACTGGAGCCTTCAATTGTCTCCTGCTGCTCATACTACAACTCTTGGTTTGACACTAAATACAAAATCTGAATTTTAAGAAATTTTCATTATTTTAGTATTGTTTTAATAAATTCAATAACTTCACTCTTGTTTACTTTCGTGTCACCAAAATCACTGGAGCCTTCAATTGGCTTCTGCTGGTCATACTACAACACTTGGTTTGATATTAAGTACAAAATTTGAATTTTAAATAATTTTTATTGGTAATAAAATTCATTAACTTCACTCTTATGTACTGTAGTGTCACCAAACTCGCTGCTGCCATCAGTTGTCTCCTGACTGTCATAGTACAACCCTTGGTTTGATATTAAATACAAAATCTGAATTTTAAGGAATTGTTATTGGTAATAAAATTCAATAACTTCACTCTTATACATTGTAGTGTTACCAAAATCACTGGAGCCATCAGTTGACTCCTGCTGGTCGTACTACAACTCTTGGTTTGATATTAAATTAAAAAATCTGAATTTTAAGGAATTTTTTTCTTATTTTCTTATTATTTTATTAGTAATAAAATTCAATAACTTCCCTCTTATGTACTGCAAAAAGATTACACTCTGTCTAACTCAGTTGGCTCCTGTTGATCATACTACAACTCTTGGTTTGATATTTAACTATTTTTCATGATTTTAAGGATTTTTTTTTTATCGGTAATGAAATTGTTGTTATATATCTCAAATATTTTTTGTTGTAACAGTTAAAAGTGGTCATCCATTTTTTTTTTTTTGGTAGATTGTGTAACATTAACAACCAAAAGTAACTGAATTTTAATGATTTGGGTTGTTTATTGCCATGTGAAGATGTGCACACTATTTAGTGTGCATGCTTGTGTGTGAAGTTTAAGGATTATGAGTAAATTAGCTTTGACGGCTCTTCTCTTGATGTATGTGGGGCTATATTTTTAGATCCACAGTGCACCTGTTTGTCCAAATACATGATACTGAATAGTAACGGAACTTGGACTCCTCATCAAAGAGAGGATCAGATAACATCAATATACCAAACTAAACTGTTTAGACTGTCTCCTCAAGTACTGACGATTGGGAAGAAAGACAGTCAGACGCTTTCTTACGAGGCTGCAGCCTTAACTGATTCATTTAAACCCTAATGTTAAACAGCTAATAATATTTTCCAAGTTAAGGACTGCACGGACAATACTCGGAAGAAAAAACCTGAAGGTATGATCAGTAGGACCCTTTTGATGGTTGGATGGCGTTTATTTTTTCTGCAGTGTTTAAGAGTAAAGTAAGTGAATTTTATTTACTACAAAAATTCCTTAAAATTCAGATTTTTTACTTACTGTCAAACCAAGAGTTGAAGTATGACAATCAGGAGCCAACTGATGGCTCCAGCGAATTTGATGACACTACAGTGTGTAAGAGTGAAGTTATTGAATTTTATGACTAATAAAATAATAATAATAAAAATTTCTCAAAATTCAGATTTTGCATTTAGTGTCAAACCAAGAGTTGTAGTATGACCAGCAGGAGACAATTGAAGGCTCCAATGATTTTGTTAACACTACAATGTATAGGATAGGACAGCAGATCAGTCCTGTCTAACATCCTACTTCTGTTTCCTCTCACCTGAATCTTCCAACAAACTCCCTGACGTTCCTCCATCTGACGAGCAGAGTCCGTTCAAAAAGTTCACATTTAGTGCCAAAAATATTCATTCAAAGATGAAGAAACCATGAAAAGATCGATAAAACTAGGTGAAGGTTAAATAAAGTGGAGCTCTGTGGCGTGTGTGTTGGTGGTTCGATCCCGTCAGGTGTGTCTGAGTGGAACGTACCACCTGCTCAGGTCAGCGGGGGGAACACAGAGATACAAAAGTTGAAAATCCTGGCTCTAAGCCTTAATACAGTTTAGAGTGGACTTCACAGTTTATGTCACATGAGTGCATCTACATTAGCATAACATTTAATTTCATGTAGATGAGTTTTACTGCTCCAATCACAGACTGACCTGCTGCTGACATCACCTGTTCACCGGACCGCAGCAACAAACTGGAGAAGAACTGAGGGATTCTGATGACAAGTTCATGGATCAAATAATAATTCAGTGGAATCTTTACTGCAGTAACACATTTTCTTCACCATCATATTACCTGAAAACTAAAAGACTCTCCTCAGTGAAGCAGCTCCTGGTTTATAAATCAAAACGCTGGAAAACACAGAGAAATACTAAAAGATCATTTTATTAAAACCAACAGAAGCTGGAAGAGGATTTTTTTTTTTTTTTTTAAAGGCTTTTGTTGCATAAATTCTGCAGCTTCCTGTTGTTGTTGTGGGAACAAGGTTTGACAAAATCGGACTTTCTGAGTGTAAACTGACTCAACGAAACCTGAACTCCAGTCAGAGAGAACAGGTTCCATTAGATTATTCTTTATTGTCAGTGGAAAAACAAACATTTTTAGTGCCCAAAACACCACGACAACACGAGTAAACTTGTTTTATGGCCTAACAAAGACAAAAACACACACAAAAAAACTCTTACATTTCACTTTCTTTCAGATTCTGTGTTGTTTAGAATCAAAATGAAAATAGAAAATAAAAATCTGTTTCAGTCCAATATTTTACTAAAACATTTCACAAATACTCCAAACACTGATAAGAACATTTCATATAAATCATCCATGAAAAAACCTCCAATTATTCTTTAGAAATTTATATAGTTTTACCGATATATTTGAAAAATATCAAAAAAAAGGAAAACATACAGTAGATTTTTTTTTTAAATAAGTAAAACACAAAACACATTTTCACATCTGAGCTCAGAAAATAAAATCATAGTATTTTAAACATAAATCTCACGTTTAGGTCGGATATTGTCCATTTATAAAGGAAACACAGAAAAGTGGGAAATATAAAATAGAAATAATTTTAAAGAAGTGATAAAAAGCCCTCATTTCACACACATACACACTTATAACGACCAGAATCATCACCAGAAGGACTCAATTATCAGCCAGAAACGTTAAAAACAGAAAGAATTCATTAGTTTTCTTTCCATCAGAGAAAATTAAGCATATTTAGGCTTCAAGTCTTGTGAAATTATCTTTACTGTACACATTACTGCTCTCTGGCGGACACAGGCGGTAACGACACTATTATTATTTGAGGCAAAGCTGGCGACATTACAGAGGAGCAGCACTTCCTGTTTCAACGTAAAACTATCGTAATGCTCTTAGGCTAAAACGTGGTTTTGTGAGACTCTGCAGAATCTGCAGTATGAACCAAAATGTATTTAAGGACTACTACCTTGTCGACTCCCTTAAATTGTGTTTGTTGTCACTATACGTTCAAAAATAAACACGTTATAGGTAATGTACAAATGCATTCGTGACCGGAAGTGTTAGCCGAGCTAGCGGAAGTGCTAACGAGGGTTTGTTATGACACGGACTAATACCTTAACACACGTAGCTCTAAAATCAATTCTCTCCAAGACACAGAGCTCTAGCTCCGTTTCCTGTCCCAGGTCTAATGTTTCAGCCTGATATCGTGATCAGCACCTTTTAAAGAGACGCTGCTGGTAGCGCTGGAGTTAGCTTGTCGCTAGCTTCTGATTAGCTGCTAGCTCGCTAACGCTGCCATCACAGACGCAGCTATAGATTGTCATTAGCTACATTGTGGATTCATTTCCTGTTAAGACGTGACTCAGACTACAACAAAAGTAATCGGAGCAAGTGGAGAAGCTAGCTGTCGTTAAATACGACTTGGTTTACACTAGAGATCCTTCTGAATCGACCTAAATCGCTTAGTAATACGTTTGACATAAAATGTACACTAAAGATGCTTTTACGTTGAAGATGAACAGGAAGTGCTGCTCACCTGTAATGTCGCCAGCTATACAGTTAGTAATAATGTCGTGTCGTTACCGCCTGTGTCCACAAGAGGTCAGTAGCGCCCCCTCCTGTGACATGATCTTACATGAGAGAGATTAGATGACAGCAGCGACTCAGACACAAATCTCTGTCCCTGCAACCGATCAATAATCAATAATAACACTGATGTATTATCAACCAATCACATTTTGGTCATTTTTTGTACATTTCTGGTAGTTTTACCTCATATTTTGATCTTTTTTTTTCATATATCTGGTAGTTTCATCACATATTTTGGTCTTTTTAAAAATATATTTCTGGTAGTTTTAGCTCATATTTTGGTCATTTTTTTATAAATTTCTGGTAGTTTTATCTCATATTTTGGTCATTTTATATAAATTTCTGGTATTTTTAGCTCATTTTTTGGTCATTTTATATATATTTGTGGCAGTTTTATCTCATATTTTGATCATTTTTTGACATTTCTGGTAGTTTTATCTCATATTTTGGTCATATTCACACGACTCACCTGTTTCTTTTTGTTTTTTTTGTTTTTTTTGAGAAAATCTGCACAATTCCTTGCACTGCTGGCATTTTCTGCACTTTTACAATTACATGTATTCTACAAGCCACTTTATGCTGATGTCACTTATAGTGTAGTAATACTGTATTTATTCATTTTTCATTCTTGTATATATTATTGTTATTATAATTATTATCTTTACTGTAGTAAACTGTAGTTAGTGCTGCTCTGAAAGATTTTTGCTGCTCTAACACTGGAAATTTCCCCTGACCTGGGGAGTAATAAAGGACTGTTGTATATCTATGTGCAAGAACTGATACCTCATCTTCCTGTATATAGTCTTCTACATGGTATTTAAAAAAATCTGTATATCCCTCTGGGCTCTATGCTGGCCATTTGCGTCCACTTTGCTTTCCTTCCTTCGGTTTGTTTTCCTCCTGGGAGCGAGATAGCGCCTCCCAGAGGGCATCAACACAAACCTGTGTGTCAGTACATGGTCAGAGTGTGCAATCATGCTCTTAGCTTTGTGGAGCACCTGCCTGCTCCATAGAGAGTGTAGGTCAGTAGTCTGCACATCCATGACTCTAGCACAAGTCCCAACTATGCTGGACAACGTGTTTTTGTTTTTTACTGACAGCCCATGAAACCATGATATAAAAGAAAAGGTTAAAAGACTCTCAATAAAAGAACGATAAAAGACAGATGAAATGGGTTTAGACACATTAAAAGAGTTCAGTTTCCGCAGCAGGTAAATACGTTGTTGGCCTTTTTTTGAAATGACCTCCATGTTTTTGTCAAACTTGAGGTTGGAGTCGAATATTGTGCCCAAGTATCTGTACGTGTCTATGATTTCGACCTCTTCTTTGTTTATGATGCTGACTTCCTGTTTTGCAGGTTTTTTCCTGAAGTCAATTATCATGTCTTTTGTTTTTGTAACGTTAAGATCAAGATAATTGTCTTCGCACCAAGTGATAAAATCAGACAGGGCTCTGCCATGCCCTAATTCAGAGCCCTGTAGAAGGGACAACAGAACACTGTCATCTGAAAACTTGACCAGGTACCTGCCCTCCTGACTGGTTCTGCAGGCGTCTGTATACATGATGTACAGCAAGGGCAAGAGAACACAGCCCTGGGGTGAACCAGTGCTGGAGGTGACACAGTCAGACATTTGGCCATTCACTAAAACGCGCTGAACTCTATCAGTTAAAAAGTTTAAAAGCAACAGTAAAATCTGCTCCGAGAGATTAAAATAAGATGCTAAACGTTCAATTAAAATATATGGTTGCATCTTATTAAAAGCAGAAGAAAAATCAGCAAATAAAATTCTGACATGGGACCGGGGTTCCTCTAAATGTTCATAAATTTTATCCAAAATAAAAATCTTGGCATCATCCACTCCTTTTCCTGCCTGATATGCAAACTGCAAAGGATCAAGCTTGCCATCAATAAGGCCAAGAATCATTTCTTTAAGGATTTTCTCAAAGTTTTTCATCACAAGAGATGTGAGAGCTATGGGCCTGAATTCATTCAGTTCTCTAGGCTGTTTACATTTAGGCAGGGGAATGATGTTGGAGGTTTTCCACAATTTAGGGAGATATCCACTGTTTAGACACAATTGAAACAGTTGTGTGAAGACCCCACTGAGCTGTTCAGCACAGTTGTACAATGTTCTGCCACAGATGGAATCAGGGCCAGCAGCTTTATGGACATTCACCTTTCTTAGATGTTTGGTGACACTTTCCTGAGCTATCACCAGGTCATTTATCTTATGATGTTCAAGAACCTTTTTGAGGTTTGAACAATTTTCATACAGGTCAGTCTTCTCAAACCTACTAAAGAATGAGTTAAAAGCATTAGGGAGATCCCTGTCATTTATACTATTTATACTGATGATCTGTTTGGGCTCACAGTCCGAATGGTTGATGGATGCCATGGATTTAATGCCCTTCCAGGCTGCTCTAAGGTCACCCTTAGCATACTGATTTTCAATCTTATTTCTATAATTCATTTTTGCTTTCTTTATTTCATTTCTAACTTCCCTTGAGACGGCCTTTCTTTCTAAAAGATCACCCGAGAAAAATATTCGTTTCTTTTTATTGATGACAGATTTAAGTTCCTTTGTTATCCATGGTTTGTTATTAGGATACATAATCACTTTTTTAGTCTGAATTTCAGTCTGTACAGAAAGTGATATAGGAAGAGATAGTATCTGTCAGTTCATCCATGTTGTCACACACATTAAAGAAACAGTCCCAGTCAGTGCACTCTAAAGAGGCCTGGAGACTGGCTATGTTGTCCTCAGTCCAGACTTTGACCGTCCTCTCTTCCCTTTCCAAACGTCTGAAGGACGGCTCATACACAGGGACTAAGTACACACTGTTATGATAAGATGCACCAAAGGAGGGCAGAGACATTGCTTTATATGCTCCTGGTGTAGAGCCATAACAGAGGTCAAGTGAAGTGTTCCTGTGTGTGGTTGGACACTTAACGTACTGCTCATAGGTCCTGAGCGTTTTGGCCGGAGTACACTGATTAAAGTCACCCATAATGAATTTTGGCGACTCTGGGCTCACTGTGTCCAGTTTATGTGACGTCAGCGATCAGCTGAGAAGCCACTGTCACATTTGCACGCGGATGAATATATACGAGTACATAAAAAAGCTGCTGGAATTCTCGAGGAAGGTAGAAAGGGCGTAGAGAAATTGCCAATAGTTCGATGTCAGCAGTGCATACTGTCTCCCGAATCACCACAGTGTTACAGTACTTCTGGTTTACGTAAAAGCACACACCTCCTCCTTGGCTCTTCCCAGTTGCCTCCGGGTCCCGGTCCAGACGGATGGGGCTTCCGAATCCAGTTAGACTTAGGTCCGAGTCTTGATCCCCTTCCGACAGCCACGTTTCAGTGAAAGCAAGCACGCAAGTGTCCATAAATTCCCTTCTGAACTTTGCGTGAGTCTCCAACTCATCCATCTTATTCCTGATGGACTGGACGTTTGACAGCAGGACAGAGGGGAGAGGCGGAAGCTTACGGCGATAGTCCAGCCGAAGAGTTTTTAATCTTCGGCGAAAGCCGCCTCTCCTTCCTCTTTTTCGGCGTTTAGTCCTTTCTTCTGGTCTACAGAGCTCCATAGGGATGTTTGGTGCTCTGATTTCAGTTGTAGATGTCCGTATAGATAGGAGAAAGTCACGGCTGTAAGTGACACGAGAGCAGACTTCAGGCTCCCCGGCATGACAGCAGTCACAAAAGAGAAAAATTACGCCTAACAGTGCGTAAATCTCGGGTTTTTTTGCGCACATCCTGAACATTGACAGTTCCACCACTCACTCACGAAAGTACACACCATGGGTCATAAAAAACGGACATAAAAACGTTTAAAAAAGCACACTTGCTGCGAGCAACAGACTGCGGGGTCGCACACTCAGGAGCGCCCCCTGTTTCAATGCAGCATTATTAACAATATAATCCACTTCTGTGGGGGTAAAATTATAATATTTCCCTTCCATTATATCAGTAAGTGGTGCTGGACTAAATAGAGAGGGTATTATTTCCTTAAATTTAGTCACCGAATTGTCAGACAGACATCTACTGTAATGATATTTATTCTTAACTCCTGTACAATCTATTGTTGTAAATTGAAATGTTACCATAAAATGGTCAGAAAGAAGAGGGTTCCGGGGAAATACTGTTAACTGTTTGATTTCTATGCCATAAGTCAGAACGAGGTCAAGGGTGTGATTAAAACTATGAGTTTGTTTATTTACATGTTGAGAAAACCTAATTGAGAGGGCTGCACAGTGGCGTAGTGGTCAGCACTTTCGCCTTGCAGCGAGAAGATCCCTGGTTCGCGTCCCGGCTTTCCCGGGATCTTTCTGCATGGAGTTTGCATGTTCTCCCTGTGCATGCGTGGGTTTTCTCCGGGTACTCCGGCTTCCTCCCACAGTCCAAAAATATGCTGAGGTTAATTGATCATTCTAAATTGCCCGTAGGTGTGAATGTGAGAGTGATTGTTTGTCTCTGTATGTAGCCCTGTGACAGACTGGTGACCTGTCTAGGGTGTCCCCTGCCTTCACCTGAGTCAGCTGGGATAGACTCCAGCCCCCCCCCATGACCCTAGTGAGGATTAAGCGGTGTATAGATAATGGATGGATGGATGAAAACACAATTGAGTCTAATATTGAATTAAAAGCAGTCGTAAGGCTGTCACTGTCCACGTCAACATGAATGTTAAAGTCACCCACAATAATGACTATCTGAGCTGAGCACTAAATCAGATAAAAAGTCTGAGAATTGAGATGAAAACTCAGAGGAAGGAGCAGGAGGACGATATACAACAACAAATAAAACTGGTTTCTGAGCTTTTAAATCTGGATGAGAGAGACTGAGAGTAAGATTTTCAAATGAACTGTAACTACGTTTAGGTCTCTGGTTCATTTTTAAGCTAGAGAGGTAAATTGCTGCCACTCCTCCTCCTCGGCCTGTCATTGGAGGAACATGACAGTTAGTATGACTAGGAGGAGTTGATTCGAATAAAAAGAATTCGATAAACAGAACTGAAAATTTTACACATGAAATACGGTTTTCAGATAAAACAGAAGCATGAAAAAGAAGTAACCACGAAAAACCAGAGCAGAAGATTTCTGTAGTGCTGATAATCATGCTTTATTAAATCAATAATTGCAGAAAAACTCAAGGAGGCTGCGAAAATATTCAATGCTACAACTCTAACTTGAATCAAACCAAAGTGCGGGGCACCATGCGAGGCCAAACCTCACTTCATCCTCGTCCAGCAGCAGGTGGTCAATGCTGCTTGGTGGCACCCAGCGTGACCGACGTGAACTTCTAAAACTTAACACACAAACACACTGCAGCCTCCAAGAGACAGCTCTGCCTCTGCAAACGAGCACAGCGGGGGCTCTGCTTGTTTTCATGTGATTGGCCAGGTTGATGGTACGACTGAAGAGCCTGATCGAGTGGTCGTTTGGCAGAAGCAGAGCACAAAACAAAAAGAAACACTTGTGCTCAGGGAGTGCAGGCCGCTCGCACTGTGAGCATGTCATTGAAATGGCGGTATGACATAATCAGTCAGAGCGTGAGGTCCGGTCGTCCTGCTAACATGAGGGTAAATACTAACAGCACTCAGGATCTCACGCTCCTGTTACAACAAAAGCACCACTCAGTCTCCAGCAGTGCATTCATAGTTTTGTCTCTGATTGAGTTATCATCAGCAGGGAGCCTCTCTACCTGCTGAGGCAATCTTAAGACTTCAACTTATCGTTGAGGCACAGAGTTTAGTTTCTCAGTTTCACAGGGTATTCGTTCCTGCTGGAACTTTCTCCTGTTAAACCACATTTAGTTTCATTTTGTTTCAGTTAATATTATTGTCATAAATAACAATGCATACATTTCCCATAACCGGTAAATTCGGCTATATACATTATGTACATGTCACAGAAAAATGGATCAAAAATCCTAAGTCATAATTGTCCAATATGGCACATTTTATAACAACTTTAGACTTTAGTCTAGTTTGGCATAAATTAATGTCAAGTTTGGTACAAAAATAGTTTATATTTACAAGAACAGAAATCCAGATCTTTATCCAGTAGATTATTGTGCTCAATTAATAAATAAAAAGGCATGGAAGAAGGGAAAAGGGGAAGTTTGGAGGATTAGATTATTTTTACACTGATCGAATGCTAATGTGAACAGTCGCTGTGTCAGATCCGAGCTCGTTTGACAGCCTGAGGGTGTAGGTTCCAGCGTCTTCCTCCTTCACCCCGGTGATGATGAGGGTGGTCAGGTCCTCTGTTGTCTCGATGTGGAAGCGGCCACCGGCAGTCACCTCGATGGTTTTGCCACCGCGAGACCACTCGATGTGTTTGGCATCACCAGAGAAGGCGCAGGCGACCGTCAGGACTTTGCCCGGCTCAATACTGATGTCCTCCGGCAGAGCTTCAATTCTCGGAGCAGAACCTGCAAACCACAAAACATGATGTGAGGACAGTAAAGAAAACTGTTCTCATCAACCCTCAGAATGATGGAAACCAGAAAACAGAAAAAAATAAAGTTGAATCTCGGATTATTTGTTTCACAAAAAGAATCAAAATGGTGGTTTAACGGTTCCATTTTTATAGCCTCTAAAACCTTTCCTCTCTACTCTGCTCATCATCTGTAGATGTTTCACCATGCTGAATGGATCTCCAACAACCTGCTCCTCTGTTTCTGAGCCGTGCTGCATTTATTTATTCATCCAGCATGTTTAGTTTTTCTGTCAGTCTCTCTTTACTCCTCTCTGCTCTGTGTAAAACAAAACATGTTTTCTCTTTTCTTTATTTTATGCCGATAAACAGCATAAGTTTGGCGATTTAAAAATGATATATATAACATGCGCTTTTAACCTACAGGTGGGTTTGTGGGTTTGGGTTTAATGTGAGTAGCCACAACAATCGGTCATGAAAAGCTTTATTTTGCTAAAGTAGCCTTGTTGGTTCATTTTGATTTGTAGTTGTTTATTTTGTGAAAAGAAAGCCCAATTAGTCGGATGTGAATATCAGTGAGGAAGCTAAAATACAGCCACTGCTGCACAAGACAAAGTTTCACAAGTTATAATAACTATCCTACCGATTGCTCTCAGTGAGGATCCTTCCATGTGGGAGGCCATCTCTGTGAGGCTGCTGGAGCTCATGGCATACGTCTCAGATGTCATGGAAGACATACTGGACATGGACATGGTCTCAAACTTCATCTCAGCTGCCATGCTGCTAAACGAACTGGACTCCATCATGGAGGACATCATTGCCTGCTGGGCAGAGGAAGAGAAGGAGGAAGACTCCTCCACTGTATGAACTTCTTTCTTCATCATCACGGATGAGCTCATGGATGACGATGACTCCTTGTGACTCATCACTACTGATTCTGTTGAGGAAGGAGATGGAAACGACAAATCTTCATAATGACGTCTGAATTAAGGGTATTTCACAATTAGTTTTCTCTAACATGCAGCTGATCACATTGCTTACCTTTAAGTGCCACTTGCTGCTCACAGTAGGCTGTAATCTTCTTACGTATGGACTGAAACACCTGTCCAGTAAAGGAAAAGGATGATTTAGACACGCCTCCATCTGATGTCATTTCACAGGTGTACTCTCCCTGGTCGCTGTCTGCCAGGTCGTGGATCAGAAGGCTGCAGGAGCCCTCAGAGTAGTGCATCTCAAAGCGGCTGCTCTGTGAAAGCCTCCTCCCACTGACGTACCACACCACCTCTCCGACGTTGCTCTCGCACATACAGGACATCCTGACAGAGCCTTCGTAGGCTTCAGCTGTCAGCTGACTCAGGACCTTGGGAGGTTTCGGTGTTGGGGATTTGATGGTGGGTGGAGACACAACCCTCTTGGGAGACATAATGGGAGGGGGAGACTTCACCCTGGGAGGTGATTTGATTCCCTCAGGTTCAGGGGACTTGAGGGCCCTCGGTGACTTGATGCCGGATGGTTCTGGGGACTTGATGCCTTTTAGTGTTTTGGCTCCAGCAGGTTCTGGGGACTTTACACCACGTGGTGACTTAACTCCTGCTGCAGGTTCTGGAGATTTGACACCCCGAGGAGATTTAATGTCCTCAGGTTCCGGTGACTTCACATTCCCTGGTGACTTGACTCTGGGTTCAGGAGACTTTACACCACCACGCGGTGACTTAACTCCCTCAGGTTCTGGAGATTTGACACTTTGAGCTGGTGAGATGGACTTTAAGCCTGATGCTGGAGAGGGGGCAGATGGTTCAGGTGATTTCATGCTCCGAGGAGATTTAATTCCTTCTGGTTCAGGAGACTTCATGCTCGGTGTTGGTGACTTTACACTTGGAGCAGGAGATGATACACTGGGTTCAGGAGACTTCACACTTGGTGTTGGTGACTTCACACTCGGTGTTGGTGACTTTACACTTGGAGCAGATGTTACACTGGGTTCAGGAGATTTGATGCTGGGCTCAGGCAACTTTAAACTGGGAATGGGAGAAGTTATGGAGGGAGCAGGTGATGTGGCAGAAGGCTCGGGTGACTTTACGCTAGGAGTGGGTGACTTCAGAGATGTCTCAACAGATTTCACAGGTTCTTTGGGAACTGGTCTGTGGATAGTCAAAGTGAAGTGAGCCTCCTGTCTGTCTGCTGAGTTCTCCACAACTACAGTGTACCTGCCCTCATCGGAGGTTGTCACAGAGGAGATCTCCAGGCTAGATTTGTACTGAGTTGTGGTGACCTGGATGCGGTTAGAGGAGACAATGGTTTGACTCTCATGCATCCATGTTACAGTGGGTGCTGGCTCTCCATCAATATCACAGAAGAATCTGGCAGCCTCTCCTTCTGCGACTGTGACTGACTGAGGCTTGGTGAGGATTCTGGCAGAAAGAGAAGGTTTCACCTTGTGAACCGAAACTTCCTCGGCAGCAGCAGAAGAAGATTTCATTTTAGCTTCAGATGCGGTCTGTTTTCCAGTCAGAGAAAACTTGTCTGAAGAGTAGGAGGAGCCAGATGACAGGTATTCAGTGGAGGCATATTTGATAGAGGAGTCATACCTCTCAGCAGAGGAGTACCTCTCAGTAGAGGCACCGTATCTTTCATGTGTTACAACCTCATGTGTCTCGGTTAGCTTGGACTTGCTCTCCTCCACCTCCAAGTAAGTCTTTGAAGCATAGCCAGCTTTGAAGTGGGTTGTGTGATAGTGGTCAATGCGAGTGACTTCAGGGACATAAGCTTTGGGAGCTTCCTCATCCCTGCGGCGGGAAGAGAAGGTGGTGTAGCCAACCCCTGACACTTCCAGGGTGGCGTAGTCTGATGCCTCGCCCTTAGAGTTGGAGCACACACAGCGATATGTGCCACTGTCCTCCTCCTGGCAGTCCAGAATAGTGATGGTCAGAACACCACTCATGTTGGTGAAGACGTATTTGTCGCTGCTATCAGAGATTGCATCAGCATTGTGAAACCATGTGACCTCGGCCTCTGGCTTAGCTTGGATATTTAGGGTAAACTTGGTGTCCTGGCCAATTGGGATGCGATGAGAGCGCATTCTGACAGTCACACGAGGAGTGTGATCCAGGCTGAATGGAGTCTGACTAACGACCTGATACTTCCTCTCAGATTTAAGGGCAGCCTTTCTAGCCTCATAGCGGGACATGATGTCAAACCGGGCAGACCGCTCGAATCTTGAGGAGGAGCGGGATGATCTCTCAACTGACCTGATGGGGCTGGGTGAACGGGGCCGGGTTCTCTCTGGGGTGGGGGAACGTCTTTCCACAACTGCTCCTTCTGCCTCCACAGAAGGCCTAGCTCTCGATGGCCTGATCAGCTCTGAGACTGGACGCATCAGCTCAATATAAGTTGGCGACAGCGACCTTCTCCTCCTCATGAACTGAGAAATAGTGCGTTTCTTCTTTGTCTCTGCAACCTCGACAGCCTCATGCCTAACTTCCTGCCTTCTCTCCTCATGTTCCACCAGACGCCGATCAGTGCGAACAGGGCTGCCGGCAGGAGAAGCAGAGAAGCCAAGTTCCAGTTCATCCTCAAGTGTCATCTTCTCCTCCTCTGTTCTCCTCATCGACAGGTAGTCATCCACTGGCAGCAGCAGCTCCTCATCACAGAGGTCTCCCAGAGATCTCCTCCTGGATCGGAAAGAGACCTCAGATTCAGGAGAGGGTGAGCGGCGTGCAGGTCTGACTGTCTCCAGATCATCCAGAGTGAGTTTTGTTATACGCCACCTCGGCCTGTATTGGTCAGTTATTCTGGGGAGGGGCATGACGTAGAACTGCTCCCATCTGGACAGACGAATACGCCTCTGTCTCTTTTGTACGATTCTCTCCATCCTCTCTGGAACCTCATACTGATCTCTCAGCTTCCGGTACCACTTCATGTCAGACAGTGGCATAAACTGTTTGATGCCTTTGTCCTCATCCAGAACTCTGGGATCATGAACCACAGGCTGAGGGATCTCATAGGGCATGAAGATCCTCCTCTCCTCCTCAAGCTTCTTGGTGTCTGACTTCTCCTCTGTGATATCAAACTCTCCTTCGACATTCTTCGTGCTCACCGCAGGTTTGTACATCTCTGCAGCAAATTTGAGAGCTTCCTGAGCTGTGGGATTTAGTGGTACAAGCTCCTCAGTGGCAACAATTTGCTGAGCCATTTTGTTGGTCTTTTCGATTTGTTTCTGTATGTGTCTGTTTTTCTCTTCCTCACTCTTATATTCCCTCCTGGTGTAGGTCATACGGTCCACCTTCAGTGTGGCCTGGCAGTTTGCAGAGCCAGCAGAGTTGGTTGCAGTAACTTTGTACACACCAGAATCCTCGAGCAGAGTCTCTCTAACGTGAAGCACATGATAATCAACGTCTTCCTGTATGACGACGACCTTGGGGCCAAACTGTAGTGGATGACCATCCTTTTCCCATTTCAGGGTGGGAACTGGGATTCCTGAGACTCTGAGTTCAAAGCGTATGCTGTGTCCTTCAGTACACTCAACATTCGCCAGCAGGCGTTTGAACATGGGCCTCATAGTTTCCTCCATCACAGGATGAGGAGTCACAGTGAGACGGGCTTTGCAGCTGTCTTCTCCAAATTTGTTGTGGGCCATGACAGTGTATTCAGCATCATCAGTCACATCGACATTGTGGATCAGGAGCTGGTACAGACCCTTATCAGTGGTGAACGTGTACTTGCTGTCATCATCACCTGCCTTGATCCTTTCTCCATTCTTGAGCCACGTCACGTAAGGCTCTGGGTGCACGGTGATAGTAACACCAAAGCGCACGTCTTCGCCGATGAAGGCAGTGCGATTGTACAGTGGAAGAGTGAACTCTGGTGGTCTCTGCAGGAGTTTCGTCTTGTTGACTCTCCTCCTTAGTTTCTTGATGGAGCGACTGAGGTAGTGTTCTCTGATGCTCCTCACTGTGTCAACGAAGAGCTCTCCATAAACACTGTCCTCTCCATCATCACTCACCACTTTGCATCTGTATACACCATCATCACTCTTTTCAATGTCTTTTACGTAGATGCTGGCAAAACCATTGCTGTAAGTAATTTCATACTTGGGGCTTGAGTGCAGCTGACAGTTACCAAAGTACCACGACACCTGTGTGCTCTTGTCATAGTTGACGACGCTACAAGTAAATCTGACATGCCCGCCTTCCTCAGCTGAGCCATGCATTACAGGACCAGCACGCAGACCATGGTACTCACTTCCAATCTTCACTTTACCTACAGCCAATCCTCTCTGGTTCCTAAAGGCACCGCCATATGCCACACGAGCTGCTGATACAATGGTATCAATCCTCTTCACTAGACCCTGATAGTACCGTCTGTGTCTTAGTGTCCTGATGACCTTGTTGCTGACATGCTCAATCTTCATCTTTAACCATGGGTGCTCCAGAGCTTCATGCGCTGTCATACGGAGCTTCCGGTCCTTCACCAGAAGTCTGTCCACAAAGTCCATAGCCTCCAGGCTGATGTCCTTAAATGCTTCACTGTCAAAGATGTACTCACAGTTGGAGATGTTCTCAATCACCTTTGTTGTGGACTCTGATGCAAATGGATTGAGGCCACTGAGCAAAACGTATGCCATAACACCAACAGACCACATGTCAGTGGCTGTTGTGACCAAGTCATGGCGATGGACCTCAGGGGCACAGTACTCTGGAGCTGAGAACAGCATTCTGATGTTCTCTCCTGGCACCAGCAGTCGGGCCTGGCCCATTTCAATGATCTTTACATTGGTGCTTCTCCTGGTGGTGTAGACAATGTTGTCTGGGCGGATATCGAAGTGGCCAAAGTTGTGGCTGTGCAGGAACTTGAGAGCAGAGCATACCTGTCTCAGGTAACAAACAATCTCCTGCTCTGTCAGCTCAAAGTTGCTGGTGCCAAGACGCTCGAAGATGTCTACTCCAGAGATAAATTCACATATCAGGATGATCTCTTCCATACTTTCAAAGTATTCATGCAGATAGATGAGGTTCTTGTGTCTTGCTACATTGAGGGCCTCAATTTCCCTGAGAACTAACTCACGATCAGTTCCTTTGACCTTGATGAATTTGGCCATAAAGGTCTTCTTTGAAGCAATTTCCACGCAGCGGTGGACCACTCCAAACTGACAGCGAGAAAGCTCCTCAGAGATGATGTACTTGGAGGACAGCTCTTTGACCTTATAGAACAGCGCCTCCTCCTTGGTGATCTCCCTGGCTTCATCCACTTCCTCATCATAGTTCCTAATGACAGACTTGTCTTCCTTTGTGGTGATGGGGTCGGTTGGGTTAGAGGGAGGGCTTAGGCCAAACTGATTTTCTGCAATAACACGGAACTGGTATTTCGTTTTTCCAAATATGTTGATAATGGTCATGCTGCAGTCAGTGGTTTGTCCAGCACGGATCCACCTGTCAGCAGTGGTGGGACACTTCTCCACGATGTAGCTGACAATGTCACTTCCACCATCATTGGCAGGGGGCTCCCAGGTCAGGGTGATGGAATCCCGTGCAATGTCACTGACCGCCAGTCCCTTTGGAGCATCGGGAATGTCAGCCACGCTCACCTCAATGGTTTGCTTGTCCATTCCAAATCTGTTCTTTGCAGTAATGATGTAGTAGCCAGTATCCCTTCTCTGAACTCCCTTTTGGAAGACGAGGGAGGTAAAGGACCTGGTAGTAATGACTTGATGATAAGGAGAGTTGGAGAGGATCTCCTGACCCTTCTGCCAAGTGATTGCTGGCTCAGGCTTGCCAGAGATGGGGATCTTGATGGTGATGTGATCACCACGAACAGCATGGACTGCTCCCATTCCCTGGAGCTCTTTAGGCAGGTGAATCTTCGCAGGAACTGGAATGAAAATTACAAACATTAGATTTTTGAGAAAATACCAACATTTCTTTATACGAATATCACCCAATGAATTCTAGGAGAGATGAAAAAAAAAAAAAACTTCCAATTCCAAAATGATATCTTTACCTTCCACCTCCAGATTGGCAGTTGTAGAGATGGATCCAGAGGAATTGGTTGCTCTGACTTGGTAGACTGAGACATCGTTCTCATCAGTGGCAGTAATGACCAGCTGATAGTAGCCTCCCTTGAACTCTTGTGCTTTGATCTTGGTTCCATCTGCCAGGATCTCCTTTCCACTGCGGTACCATTTCACCACAGGCTTTGGATGGCCCACCACCTGTTCACAGATAAAATAAATAGTTTAGTTGTTGATGTATTTATACCTTCAGTGATCAGCACAGCCTGTGAGTTCTTGACAGCATATGCAGTGTAGTTTTTAAAAAGTACCTTTGTGACAAAGGTGGCATTGGCATGATATTTGATGGTCATGTCTCTGATCTCCTCCCTGAATGCAGGAGCACGAGGAGACTGGTCGGACTTGGGGATGATGGGTGCAGAGATCTCGCTCCAGTCACTCTCACCACCCATGTTCTCACATTTGACGCGGAACTCATACTCAAAGCCCTCGATCAAGCCAGTGACTTCATAACTGGTCTCCACAATCTTCTTGGTGGTTACAGACATCCACTTGTTCTGCTTCTTCTCACGTTTCTCCAGGTAGTAGTTGGTGATCTTAGCTCCTCCATCGCTGCTTGGAGGCTTCCAGCAGACAACACATGAGTCCTTGGTGGAGCTCATGATGAAGGGCTGCTGTGGGATGCCAGGTTTTTCTGGGAAGCAAACAGGAGGTGCTATTGCAGTGCTCTTATTTCTGTCTCAATGTCTTTAATGTCTTTTTGTCAGAAGACAAAACTGGAGAACAAAATACAACTGGACTTACCGAATGGACTTTTGATGATAACCACTGATGGGATTTCCAGAGGTTCACTGACTCCATACTGATTCTGGGCAGAGACTCTGAAGTAATAGCCGGCATTCTCTGTCAGGTTTGGCACGCGGCAGGTGGTGCCAGAGACAGAAGAGGACACCAGGTGCCATGTTTCGCCTTCTTTCGCCTCACGTTTCTCCACAATATAGTTGGTGATCACAGACCCTCCATCGTCCTTGGGAACCTTCCAGCTGATTACAACTGAGCTCTTAAGTAGAGCTTCAACAACCATGGGTCCATCAGGGATGCATGGTTTGTCTGGAAAAAATAACAAATACAAAATGAGTATCAACTCTTTCAGTTGAATACTAAAGATTTTATTAAGGTTTTTAATGGAAGGTTATGTTTTATTCTTCTCTGCGTTTACCTTGGATTTCAACACGTAGCACAGTGTCAATTGTTCCAAAAACGTTGCTGAATTGCACCTTGTAGCGACCAGCATTGGTCTTTCTCTGGACATTCCTCACCACCAGGTGGGTGTAGCTTTCGGTGTGCTCAATAATCACATTCTCTGATGGATTCAGAGGCTTTTTGCCGTAGAACCACATGATCTGGGGGATGGGACGACCAATGTAGACAACATGGAGGCGGAGGCTGGTGCCAGCCCCAGCATAATATTTCTCCTTTAGGGGGAAGCCAGGATGTAACTGAGGCGGCGCCTGCAAGCGCAGTTTGCCACTGGTCTCAATCTCTCCGGCCTCGTTGATGGCCCGGCAGGTGTACAGACCCTCATCTTCCTGCTCGTCTGTCAGGATGCTGAGGGAGTGGTTACGGCCATCTGAGCTCATCTTGTACTTGCGGCTCTGGATCAGTTCCTTACCATATCGGTACCACTTGATCTCAGGCAGAGGTCTACCAATGATACCACAGGTGAGAGTGCCGGACTCACCAAGCTTGGTTGTTACATCTTGGATCTCTTCCTTCAAAGCTGGAGCCTCACCGACTGCAGAAAAACAAGTTGGATTTAAAGATACGTTAACTATTCTTTTGCAGTAATATATCTGAAAGAAAATTCATCAAGGCTCTTTGATGTAATTTTGTTAGACAATATCTAGACAGAAGCTCACCACTCAGCTTTGTCTTAATGCCCATGGGGGTGCGACGAGGTCGGCTAAGTCCAGTCTCGTTCTCAGCAAAGATTCTGAACTCGTACTCGGTAGCCTCCATCAAGCCGCCCATGGTGAACTGACGATCCTTGGAGCGCTCCTTATTGCATTTCTTCCAAGCGCTCTCTCCAGCCTGCCTGAATTCGATCCAGTAACCCAGGATCTCCTTGCCTCCATCATGCTCAGGCCTGAGCCAGTGGATGGTGATGCAGTCTTTAGTGATAGAGATGATGTCGATTTCTCCTGGTTGACTGGGTTTGTCTATTGAGATACAGATGTAAAATCAGGTCTGTGTCCTTCAAGTTGAACTTTAATCTTGTCTAAAATTTCTCTGGTGCTCAGTTTTATTAGTCTGTGCACAAATAGCACTGTGTGATGTTAACTCACCAAATGGATCTTTGCAGACCACAGACTCTGAAGCAGGACCAGGTTCACTCTGCCCAATATCATTCTGAGCCACCACTCGGAACATGTACTCTGCATCGGGGATGAGACCGGTGACATTGTACATGGTGGTAGTGATGTGGGTCTTGTTGTGGCGGACCCACTTCTCGGTTGACACCTCTTTCCTTTCCACATAGTATCCTGTGACACGAGAGCCTCCATCATCCCTGGGTCGGGCCCAGGACAGAGATATTGTGGTCTTGGTGACATCCATGATCTCTGGTGGGTTGCTGGGAGGTTCAGGTGGGCCTGTAGCAAAGTATGTTGTCAGTGAAATCAATACTTACTACTTTAAATGTGTCAATTTCAGAAACTCCACACAAAAAATTTACTTAAATTCTAACCCTACTCTGAAAAGTATTAGTACTCACACAGTGGTGTCTTTGGCATGACTGACTCATCAGATTTGAGGGATCTGCTGACACCAAACTGGTTCTCTGCGGAAACCTTGAAGTGGTACTCCACATTCTCCTTCAAGCCCTTTACCACCAGAGAGTTTTCGGTGACCCTGGCATCCACCGTATACCAGGCGGCCTTGGGCACCTCCCGTCTTTCCACAATGTATCCCAGGATGTCAGAGCCACCGTCATCTGATGGTGGCCTCCAGCTGACCCGGACTGATCTAGCCTGAATGTCATCAAACTCCAGAGGACCTTCTGGGGCATCAGGGCGACCAATCACCTTCACCTGGAGGGGAAGTTATACAGTAGATTAAGTTACAACCTGAGGTACTTCTGTAAGGCTGATACTGAAGGACATTCTATTTCGCTGTATTTGTGTTTGAACTGAATCCACTAGAGGTAGTGCTTACCTTGATGTACACAGCCTTCCTGCCACATTTGTTCTCCAGCACCAAGTCGTAGGTACCGGTGTCGTCCTTGTGTGCCTCTTTGATGACCAGCTCAGTGATGTCATCATGGGCTGCAATCATGGCACGATGGGAGATGTCACAACCATCCTTTGTCCACTTGCATGTCGGAATGGGTTTGCCCTTAATTGGTACAGATAGATGGATGACTCCGCCCTGCCGCACCACATAGCCCTCCTCATATTTGCGATCGAGCTCATATTCGGGATAATCTGAAGAAGACACAAAGAGACTGAGGTAAAAGACAAAAATCAGAAAGATGCACTATACACTACCAGTCCGAAGTTTCAGCACACCTTCTCATTTAATGGTTGTTCTTTATGTTCATGATGATTTACATTGTAGATTCTCACTGAAGACATCAGAACTATGAATGAACACATATGGAATTATGTGGTAAACAAAAAGTGTCAAATCAAACAAAACATGTTTTATATTTTTAGATTTTTTCAAAATAGCCACCCTTTGCTTTGATTCCTGCTTTGAACACTCTTGGCATTCTCTGGATGAACTTCATGAGGTAGTCACCTGAAATGGTTTTCACTTCACAGGTGTGCCTTGTCAAGGTTCATTTGTGGAATTTCTTGCCTTCTTAAATGAGTTGGAACCATCAGTTGTGTTGTGTAGAAGTGAGGGTGGTCCACAGTTGACAGCCCTATTTGACAACTGTTAGAATCCATACTATGTCCAGAACCAATCAGCTAAGTAAAGGGAAATGACAGTCCATCATTACTTTAAGAACTGACAGCCAGCCAGCATGGAAAACGTTAAAAACTTGAATGCGTCCCCAAGTCCAGTCTCGAAAACCATCCAGCGCTATGACCAAACTGGCTCCCATGAGGACCGCCCCAAGAAAGGAAGACCAAGAGTTTCCTCTGCTGCTGAGGCTGGAGACTTGGATGAACTTCTCCGAGTCTCCAGCCTCAGAAATGGCAAGTTAACAGCAGCTCAGATTAGTCCAGATAAATGCCACCCAGAGTTCTAGTAGCAGACACATCTCTGCATCAGCTGTTCAGAGGAGACTGAACCAATCAGGCCTTTATGGTCCAATAGCTGCTCAGAAACCACTACTAAGGAAAAGCAACCATCAGCAGAGATTAGTTTGGACCCAGAAACACCAGGAATGGACATTAGACCAGTGGAGATCTGGGCTTTGGTCCAAATCTGAGATCACTGGTTCCACCCGCCGTGTCTTTGTGAGACCAGAAAAGGTGAAGGGATGGTCTCTTCATGCATGGTTCCCACCGTGAAGCATGGAGGAGGAGGTGTGATGGTCACTGTTGGGGATTTATTCCAAACTGAAGGAACCCTGAACCAGCATGGCTACTACAGCATCCTGCAGCAACATGACATCCCATCCGGTTTGGTTTAGTTGGACCATCATTTATTCTCCAACAGGACAATGACCCCAAACACACTTCCAGGCCCAAACACACTTCCAGGCTGTGGAAGGACTATCTGACCAAGAAGGAGATGATGGAGATGACCTGGCCTCCACAGTCACCTGATCTAAACCCAATCCAGATGTTTGGGATGAGATGGACCGCAAAGTGAAGGCAAAAGGACCAACAAGTGCTCAGCATCTCTGGAAGTCCTTCAAGACTTAAAGTGGGGCGCTGTGGCACAGTGGGTAGAGTGGCCGTCTTGTAACCGGAGGGTTGCCGGTTCAATCCTGGCCTGGAGAGCTCATGTCGAGGTGTCCCTGAGCGTTACACCGAACCCCTAACTGCTCCTGCTGGGTCATGGTTAGCGCCGTGTGTGTGAATGGGTGAATGTGATGTATAATGTAAAGCGCTTTGGGTATCGTTTCAAGTATAGTAAAGCGCTATATAAATACAAACCATTTACCAAGACTGTTGGAGAACCATTTCAGGTTCTACCTCATGAAGCTCATCCAGAGAATAACAAGAGTGTTCAAAGCAGTAATCAAAGCAAAGAATCTAAAATATAAAACATATTTTGACTCATTTCACACTTTTTTGTTTACTCCATAATCAAATAATTACCCATAATTCCAGATGTGTTCATTCATAGTTTTGATTCCTTCAGTGAGAATCTACAATGTAAATAGTCATGAAAACAAAGAACAACCATTAAATGAGAAGGCGTGTCCAAATCTTTGACTGGTAGTGTATATGTGACATCTAAATTGTACCAGATTTGAAATTTATTCAAATATGTTCTCTTACCCAGCATCTCCTGGACTTTAACCACTCTAGGAATCTCAGCTGGCTCTCCAGAACCACCAGCGTTGCAGGCGATGACCCTGAACTTGTACTCGGCACCCTGGGGCATGTGCATAAGGGTGTACTCGCACATCTTGGTGGGCGTAGTGTTGCACAGTGTCCATTCTATCTGGTCCACCTTCTGCATCTCGATCAGGTAACCAGTAATAACAGAACCACCCTCCTCTTCAGGTGGTAGCCAGGCCAAAGAGACTGAAGTCCTGGTGGTGTCAGTGACTCTGGGCTGAAGTGGTGGACCTGGGGGTTCTGTTCAACAATACAGAGACTTGGTAAACATAATGACTCTACACTGGTGTGGTCTGTTGAGTGAACGTAAATGGATGGTAGTGTTTTTGTGAATTAAGCTTGTTGAATGTCATTACAATAGATATATGCATCACGTACCGATGGGGTCCATGGCAACAGTGATGGTGGAGCTCTCGCTAGGTTTGCTGGCTCCTCTGGAGTTGATGGCAGTGACACGGTGTTCATACTCAAGGCCCTCGATCAGTCCAGAGGAACGGTACCGGGTCATGGTGACAGGATTCTTGTTGATCCTAAGCCATCTGTCAGAACGGGCCTCTTTACGCTCAATAATGTAGCCAGCAATGGTGGAGCCACCATTGTCCTCGGGTGGATGCCAGGTCAGGGTCATGCCCTCATGGGTGATATCAAGCACTTCTGGCATGCTTGGAGGTCCAGGGATGGCTGCACAAAAAAAGGATTACAGATGAGGAAAAAAAAGGAGACAGTCGAACAGAATGGAACTGCCTAATAATTACTTGGATGAATATTTATTTAACCCTTTAAGCGCCAAAGTCGCAATATTGCGACAAGCAACATTGCTGAACATAACAAGCTATAGCTGCAAATATGGTGCCTCATATAGTTACTACTTTACACCAGGAGATGGCGGACATCTGGAACTTCAATCTGAGCATCATTTGTGGGCGTGTTTTCATTCAAAGTTTTGGAGATTATAGAAGGTATAGAGTTTATAGGTTTGAAAACCGCCTCCCGGTTGAGGAGACGAGAGTCGCAGTCGGAGCGCAGCAGAGCGCAAGACAGGACGAGAAAACTCACCATTCTGAGAGGTTTGTTCACTGTTGACAAAGTACTTCGTCAAGTAATGGCTGACTCAGATTCTGAAGAGGGATATTCACCCTCTGATGAAGATGTTCAGTCGTCCAGTGAGACAGAAAGTGACGCTGCGTCTGTGCGTAACGGCAGCGAGTCTGTGCGCCATGACAGTCCACAAGCAGCACATACTGGAGCCGATGCTTTGCTTCACCGTGTCTGGGGTGGCAGGAGGGGACGTGGTGGGTGTAGCAGGGGTGGCAGGAGGGGACATGGTGGGTGTAGCGGGGGTGGTCAAAACACCGCTAATGGTGAGGTGGGTAGCGGGAATGCAAAAAAACCTGGAAATAGCGGCAGATGTGGGAGAAAATGCACTGATAATAGCGGCGGAGGCCGCAGTGGCGTTCACGGCCCCGTCGTAAATGACGATGATGATGGCTGGGTTTGCTTGAGAGATGAGGAACAGTGTCACAAGTGGATCAGACATTTAGATGAGCCTGTTGGGTATCGTAGAGAAAGGAATCTGACAAATTCTGAGCCAAGCAATGCCATCTTGATTGATAAACATCTGTAAAAGTTATGTAATCCATATGTCCGCCGCCTGGTGACGTCATAATATGCAAATTAGATGAGTGAACTTACTCCCATCACAAACTTTGGGTCATACTGATGATTTTACTCATTTACAGCATGCCTTTATCTCTAATCATTTTCAAGTTACAACCTTTTGAAAAAGTGATATCAAAACTGAATATTTCATTGAAAAAACTGTGGCGCCTAAAGGGTTAATTTTGCAGCAATAGTTCTTATAACAATAAAAAATTCTTAAAGTATAAATTTATTATTTGGAAGATGAAAAGCATCAAGGATGTAAACACAGAGGAAAAGCAACAGTTGTCGGGCTAGGTGGTTGGATTACTCCATGGTAATATAGCTAATTAGGTATTTCTCAAATGGCGTTACATATTATTTATATAACACAAATTTAGGCTTACTTTTAAAATGTTACTGCACCATAATATTAGTTATTGTTAAGGTGAATTTAAATACATGGGAACTTTTTGATCTAAGAATCATTGTATCCTGAGTCCCTAAAAGACTGCCAAGATATTCTCAGTGTTTATCAGCCTGTTTATTAATGGTTACTATTATTTGAGGGCCATTTCCAAAAAGAAAGTCTGGAAAAAAAGATTAAAAATAGCCAAGACAAAAGAGAACTCACTCTTGGCACTCTTGCACTCGACCACCTCGGACTGCAGGAAGCTGCCAACGCCAAAACGATTCATAGCAGCAACACGGAACACATACTCGGTTCCCTCAGAGAGCCTGGTGAACTTGAAGCAGGGTCTAGTCACAGACTCTGAAACTGTACTCCAGCCTGGCCGGTGAGCATCACGCTGCTCAACTACATAGCCGCTGACGTTGGCACCACCATCCTTCTCTGGAGGTTCCCAGCTAACTGTCACTGACACACCGTCAACCTCCTCAATCTTCATGGGGCCAACTGGGATGCCAGGTTTGTCTAGACATACACAATAAGGCAGCTCATCAGAATCTTTGAAAATCTTGAAGTTTACTTCATGCAGGTAAGACCTTACCTGCATTGATCAGTTCAATGTAGCTAGAAAAGTCTACTTACCAAGGATGATGACCTTGATAACCTCGGTTGCTATGCCAATGGCGTTCTTCACCTCCAGTGTGTAGTCTCCTGTGTCATTGATGGTGGTCTCGCGAATGACAAGGTGGGTGTATTTGCCATTGCTATCAATCTTAATGCGGTCTAGGCTGTCCTTTAGCTTGACCCCGCCAAAGAACCAGGAGCAGACAGGCTGTGGTTTAGCCTTGATGGGGATGTTGAGGTCGATGGGCTTGCCACGGTGCACATGAACGATCTTCTGAGGAATGCTAGTCATGTCAATCTTGGGCATCACTGGAACATACATGAGAGATGTTTATTATACTTGAGCACTTTCTATGCAGCTTCTCTGAGTTTAGTGATGGTGTAATGATTTGTTTTGATGGCTTACCTTTGATCTCCTGGATTACAACGGGAGTGATGATGTCCATGGGTTCACTGGCTCCCCTGCTGTTGGTGGCTCGAATTCTGAACAGGTACTGGTCATTCTCTGTCAAAGACTGAATAGCGTGCTGTGACACTGAGGCCTTGACTGTTGCCACAGTGCTCCATCTGTCCGAACCCACCTTGGAGGCCTCGATGATGTAGCCAGTCAGCCTGCTGCCGCCGTCATGTAGCGGCTTCTCCCAGTGCAGAGACACAGAGGATTTGGTAACATCAACAATCTGTAGGTCCACAGGCACTGACGGCACTTCACACACCAGAACCGCCTCAGTTGTCTCGCAAGGCTCGCCGACACCGTAGATGTTCTCTGGCAGCACTCTGAAAAAGTAGTGCATGCCTTCTTCCAGACCAGTGACCCTGAACAGGGTCTTCCTGCACTCAGTGGTGACGGTCTTGTATGACTTCATGTTTGCATCACGCTTCTCTACAATGTAGTTGCTTACATGAGCACCACCGTCGATGCTCGGGACATCCCAGGTGATCACAACAGATTCTTTGGTGTAGTCCTTCACTTTCACTGAACCTGGAGGCCCAGGGGTGTCTGAGAAGAGAAATTAGTATCGAAAGTGAAGATCTGGGAATACATTAACAGACCTCTTCAGAAGGAACTAAATCTACAAATTTTGATAACTGTGCCTTTTTATACATATAGCCCTAAATTCATATATTTATCTGAATAGGCATACCGTAGACTTTAACCAGAATGGTGGCAACTTTCTTGCCAGACGGGTTCTCTGCCTCTAAGATGTATTTTCCAGAGTCGTAGCGATCAACCTTCTCCACAATCAAAGAGGTGTAGCTGTCGGTGGTCTCAATGTAGCCACGGGTCTGCAGCTCCACACCTGTCTTCCTCCAGGCCATGACTGGTGTTGGCCGGCCGGTAACGGACACAAACAAGCGCAAGGTACCACCGGCACGCAGACACACTGTTTTCTTCAGGTCGTCGGCAAGCTCCAGGTCGGGCATTTCTAAGTGGATGGAGCATAGCGAGGGGAGACAATGCTGCGATTACGATCCAACAAGCGGGAATGTGGTAAACATCAGAAGCAGAAATATTTACTTCCCATACATACCCATATCCCAAAAATAACTGCACCATTTACTTTTCAAATGACTGAAATACATTTACAACTTAAACTCTATCAGAATGTGGTGATAAATAAACTTATTTCGATTATCTAACCCCAATATGATACTTGGCAAAATATGATAGAAATTCAGAAATGTATTGTGTTATTTGTTTTCGTGTAAAGCAATTTCTCATAATTTTTTTTTTTTTTTTTTCATTTATGTAACTGGAACAACAAAATGGGCACTGCTACATTTAATAAAATGCAGTTGTTAATAATGGAACAATTGGCTTGAGTATTTTTTTAATTGAAAAAGTAAACCCAAACTCAGCTTTTTAATGTGCATATTTAGTTTTTTTTTCTCTTCTAGGACAGTAAACTGAAAACCTTTGAGCTGTACACAAAACATTTCTAATCCTGCACTTTTAAAAACACATTCATTTTATTCACTTTTTTTCTGACATTTTGGAGACAAAACAGCTGATTGGAGTCATCCAGAAGATAATTCTTCAATCAATTAACAGTCAAAAAATAATCAATACTGGATGCCCCCTGTTGTATACAGTCTGTAACACCAGAGCTAATTAGCAGATCTTGTCCTTTTATTGTTTATTTTTTTAATGAAAATTATGGAACTATGCAGACAACATAGAAAGTAAAATACAAAGACAAAAACAAAAACATTTGTTTAAAGAGAGGATGAAAATTATTTTAATAGCTAGCTTACTGTTTTTTCTGGGGAGGACAAAGTTAAACTCTCTGTCTCTGGTAGGTAAATGGTTAGATTGTCTGTCTTCTGCCATAAGTGCACTTATCCTATCATGCTTGTGGAACTCACCAATTCTCTCCAGCGGCTCGACCTCAGCGCTTGGCTCACTGAACTCCCCAGTGCCGTTGCTATTGGTGGCAGCCACCCTGAATCTATACTTCTTATTGGCTGCCAGACCGGCAGCCACATACTCGTTAGTCTTGAGAGCCTTAGCGGTGGCGCGGTACCACTGCTCAGAACCCTCCTCCAGGATTTCTACCATGTAGCCAGAGACGTCTGAGCCACCGTCATACATGGGCCTAGTCCAAGTCATGCTGATGCTGTGCTTGGTAGTGTCTGTGATGCGAGGCATTGATGGAGGAGCTGGGGTATCTGAGAATGACAAGGATACAGATATGTCCTACTTAACTTGGTTCAAACCCCTTTGATGTGTCAGTGCTTGGATGAGGATTGAAAATAAGAATGCATAGACTTCTTACACGTTGGATCCTTGCAGAGGATGTATTGCGAAGCGTCGCTTGGCTGACTGTCTCCAGCAGCGTTGACAGCTGTCACTCTAAACTGGTACTCACTTCCCTCCAGCAGACCTGTGACCTTAAGTCGAGTGTCATAGATGGTGTAAGTCTTATTTACTCGAGTCCACCTGGTCCAAAGAACAAAAGGAGGGACAAAGACGATGAGCATTCTTATTCTTCAGAAAGTGAAAACTAAAATCTATTCCCGTTGAAGCCATTCCAACCTGGTGCTGCTCTTCTCTCGTTTATCCACAATGTAGTTCTTGAGCTCACTGCCTCCATCGCTCTCAGGCTTCAGCCATTCGATGATGACGTGCTCCTTACCCACCGCTGTGGCTTCCGGTGTACCTGGCTGGGATGGGATGGCTGGGGAGGAGAACAGGTCAGAGTCACAAAGATTGTCTGTGTAGTTTCTCATTCATCCAGGTCATGGTTATCCAAAGTTGTTTAAATCAATCCAACTGGACTTTAAGAAGGTTCCTTGAAGACATTTCACCTCTCATCCAAGAGGCTTCTTCAGTTGTGGTGGTGGTTGATGTTGCCTCAGCTTATAACCTCTGTGAGGTGTGGTCAGTGCTATTCACATCCCGATGACCATTGCCAAGGCCCACCTGGCTCCTCAACGATGGTCGTTGGGAGCCAGGGAGTCACAAAGGAGGTCGTTGAAATGCGAGTTTCACAGAGCCCTTGTATGCTAATGGTGGTCGTTAGCATGAGCCACCTCACCAGAGTCATTCCCCAAAACAACTACTCAGCAGACTGACTCAGGTGAGGTGGCTCATGCTAACGACCACCATTAGCATACGAGGGCTCAGTGAAACTCACATTTCAACGACCCCCTTTGTCACTCCCTGGCTCCCAACGACCATCGTTGAGGAGCCAGGTGGGCTTTGGCAATGGTCATCGGGATGTGAATAGCACTGACCACACCTCACAGAGGTTATAAGCTGAGGCAACATCAACCACCACCACAACTGAAGAAGCCTCTTGGATGAGAGGTGAAATGTCTTCAAGGAACCTTCTTAAAGTCCAGTTGGATTGATTTAAACAACTTTGGAGTCTCAAAGATTAATCTCCACACTGTTTTATACTTACAAACATATCCTAATCTAGGAAAAAATGTTTGACGTAAGATATCTAATTTCCAACAATACTGTGATTTGATTTGGGATATAATTTTTAAAAGCCAAGCTTCAGTTCAAAACATATGACGGAACATTCCCACATAGGACACCATCAAAATGACTGTCAGACAAGAAGCTGGACTGAATTCAATATATTCTAAACTACAGGCTTTGTGATTTGCCAGGAGCATTGTTTCAAATTGCAATTTATTAGTTAGTGATTAATTGATTAGTGCAGCAAGTATGACCCCACAGCTTACTGTAAGCATTCCTGGCGATGACTGGATCAGACTCCAAAGGAACTCCGAGTCCGAACTTGTTGACTCCTCTAACTCTGAAGATGTACTCATTGTTTTTAATCAGCCTGGTGCTGACACATGACAGCGTTTTGCACTCCGTCTCCATAATGACCCAGTTGAGGCGGCTGGTCTCACGACGCTCCACAATGTAGTGGGTGACTGAGTCTCCACCATCCTCCAGGGGAATCTTCCAGGACACTGTACACTTCTCCTCTGTCACTCTGCTGATCACGATCTTATCAGCTGGAGATCCAGGAGTGTCTAAAGGACAGAAATCCACAACAAAATGACTTGTTATTCACCGAGGAATCAACAATCAGCCAGGTGAGATGCTCTATCTTGACTTTTCTATAATGTTAAAGCAGTGTAGCTTGTTTGTTGCTTACCTAGGACTTTAACACTGACAACTGCAGTCTTAATTCCGTTGGCATTCTTCACAGTCAGGATGTATCTGCCAGTGTCATATCTGTCGCAGTTCTTGATGACAGCCATAGCTCTGGTCGCAGTGTAGGTCAACGAGTATTTTTCACCAAGCTCCAGAATCTTGTCGCCCTTCGACCAGTATACTGTGGGTTCTGGTTTACCACCCACGGCGCCATCCAGGACAAGGTCGGAGCCAGCGGTGACAGTGACAGTCTCACCTATTAGCTTGCTGTCAAGCTCAGCTTTGGGAGGAGCTGCAGCGATAAGGAGATGATTAGTTTTGCTAAAGATTCTCCCCTCTGAAATGCTAAACTGAAAACAGAAAGTGTTGAACTTACAGTATTCATCCTTGCATGTCACGGGTCCGGTCGACTCTGAAGCCGCGCTGTGGACACCTGCAGCATTCTTGGCAATAACACGGTATTCGTAGGTCTCTCCCTCTCCCAGGTTTGTGACAGTGAAGTAGTTCTCTGTGATCGTGGTGTAATTGCATTTGAGCCAGCGGTTGTCATCCCACTCATCTGTACTGTACACTTTCCTCTCCACCACATAACCGACAATCTTGCTGCCACCATCATTGAATGGCACAGTCCAGCACAGTGACACAGAAGAGCGGCTGATGTCCGTCACCTCAGGTTTACCAGGAGGATCTGAGTAAAGAATGTGAGAAGGTCATCATAAAACTAAATTTAAAGATCCAGCTGTTATTGCTATTAAAAGACTCATGAAAACTTTTCTGAACTGATTCAGTTCATTTGTTTGGTTATTAGGACCTTTGTTGAAAGCATTTTGTTGGTTAGTTTTCAAATGTTTGTAGTTAGGACATGAACGTTTTCCTCACCAACAGGATTGAGCGCCACCACAGGCCTGGAGGCCTCACTGGCTTTGCTGAGTCCGGCAAGGTTCATGGCGTAAACCCTGAACTGGTACTCCAGGCCCTCGATCAGGTTGGACACCTTGTAGTGGCACTCCAGGCAGGGCAGTTTGTTCTCCCTCACCCACAGGATTGTGTTCCTCTCCTTCTTCTCGATCCAGTAGCCTGTCACCTTGCTGCCACCATCAGCATATGGTACATCCCATTTGATGCTAATAGCATTGGCAGACACAGACACGACATCTGGACGGGTTGGAGGACTTGGAGGAACTGTGAAAATAAAGTTTAGGTGAATATATTTTAGTTGTTCAACAACTTGGCTGATTATTTTCTAAATGAATTGATCAGTTGTTTAGTTTCTAAAATGCAACTGTCACTTTGGGTCAATATGTCTAATATCAGCATCTCTGAAAGTCCAACATGATGTTTTAAAATGGCTTGTTTTGTCCACAGCCCAATGATATCCAGTTGTATAGACTGTCATTGATGAGGAGAGAAACCAGGTAATACTCACATTTAAGAAACTGGTGTCAAATGGATGTTTTCAATTAAAGAATTTTAAAACAATCAATCTATTATCAGAAAGGTCAGTGAGCCCTAACAATCAGTTTATTATTGCAGACCCAAACAGAACTTACCAAATGGATGCTCAATAACAACAGGAGCTGACTCTATGGACTTGCTGACTCCAAACTTGTTCTCTGCGCACACTCTGAAAGTGTACTCCATGTATTTGGTAAGATGGGTCACTTTGATAGTGGTTCGCTTCACGCTGGAGTTCACCACTTGCCAGGAAGCAGAACCAGACTCTCGTTTTTCAATAATGTAGTTGCCGATGTCAGTGCCTCCATCATCAGCAGGCTCAGACCAGGACAGGGTGCAGGATTCTGAGGAGACTCCAGAGATTTCCAAGGGACCCGTGGGCGGACTTGGTCGGCCGACGATGACTACGGTCACTGTGAATGTCTTCACACCAGCAGCATTCTCCAGTGTCAGATAGTACTTGCCACTGTCGCTTCTCTTGCTGTCTTTCACCACCAGAGTGGTTCTCTCTTTTGTGGTCTTGATGGAAACTCTGTCTGTCTCCTTCAGCTTCATTTCCTCCAGCTTCCAGGTGACCTTGGGTGCTGGTCTGCCACTGATGGGGATGTCGATGGTGAAGGTGCTGGAGGCCTTGCAGGTGATGAGCTGGTTGGTGATGCTGCTGAGGTCAGCAGTGGGTTCGATGTGAGGCTCCTTAATGACCACAGAGCCGAATGTGCCCTGAGGCTCGCTGATTCCAGCATCATTCTTTGCCTTCACTCTGAAGTCGTACTCTGTGTTCTCAATCAGACCCTCCACAAGCGTCTTTAGGGACTTTGTCTCTCCGCTAACAACCCAGCGATCGGTGCCCTTAGCTCTGAATTCAACAATATAGCCTCTGATGCGGCTGCCTCCATCATGTTCAGGCTTCAGCCATACTAGGGAAGCTGTGGAGTTGGTGGTGTCAACAACGTCCAGTCTCCTAGGTGGAGCTGGTTCTTCGGTGGCAATGATGGGCTCTGTCATCTCATGAGGTTCTCCCTGGCCGTACTGATTAACAGCAATGACTCTGAACAAATATGGCACGCCAATATCCAGGCCAGCTGCCCTGATCATTTGGCGAGTGCACTTGGTGCTGACCTCCTGCCAGGCCAGGCGGCTGGCCTCACGCTTGTCCACTATGTAGTGGTGAATTCGTGATCCGCCATCATTAGTAGGGGCATCCCACATCACTGTCAGGGCTCCGCGAGTAACATCCTTAAAGGTGATGGCTCCTGGAGGTCCAGGAGTGTCCAGCACTTTGACAGTGAATGTGATGGATTTGCGCCCACTGTTGTTCTCCAGGGACAAGGTGTATTTGCCGGCTTCATACCGAGTGCAGCCCTCGATGGTCAGAGTGGAGAATGAATCTGTGGTGTTGACATCAGCCATGACAGGAAGCTCACCGTCTGCCCTGGACCAGGTGGCCAGAGGAGCCGGCTTTCCTCGGAAAGCCACGTGGAGAGTGACAATGCCTCCATTCTTCACAATGTGAGTTTGCTTGAAGTTGGCGTCAATGTCAATTTCAGGAGATGTAAGTCTGTCCAAAGCCTGAACAGGGTTGGGCATCACAGAGGCTTCGCCCTCTCCCGATCCATTTACAGCACTGACCCTGAACTTGTACAGCTCCCCAGGTACCAGACCTTTAGCAGTGTACCTGGTGTGGATACAGATCTGGTTGTTTACTCTGTGCCACTCCTCCAGACTGGCCTTACACATGTCGATATTGTAGCCAATGATTTCCAAGCCACCATCGAAGACTGGCTTGGTCCATTCCAAGGTGATGGAGGATTTGGTGGAGTCAATGACCTGATCAACAAGAAAAGGGCAAAGTTCATACAGTAATTTATAATATGTGTTTTTCTTTGTTTTCTTTTCTGTGCATTCCGATTTTTAGGCCGACTGAGGTCAAACAGCACTTATTTTGCACATGGATCTTCTATAGTAATCATAAGCTTTCCACTGCAGGAATTTAGGGCAGGTGCAATTAGAATCAAACATTTACAGGATTGGTTCCCTAACTGACCCTTTCAGCCATTGTGTTATTGTTGTAGGATCAAACAGCTTTGTCCACAACACCAACTCAAAAAACAGTAGTTACTGGATGTAACTGCAGCTCTATGTAGGTAACCAAACAATGTTTTTTTTACACGTTAGAATATATGGAGAATTTTATGTTATTGATGGTGCTGTTGCATAGGACAGGACTGCCAGACAAGGACATCAAGAGGACAAAAAAGAGGTGCATATTGTCCTCTCTGTGTTTAACCATTCAACAGTGAGACCAGCACGGCAGTTTTTCAGGGCCCCTCAGAAATACCTATCCTGGAGTAGAAACTTTTTTCGCCCCTGAAGGGTTCCACAGGGTGCGTTCATGCTGGAAGATGCACAAAGGTTCAGGTTGTCCTGAAACAGCCTCAGACTTCCTGCAGTGTAAAGCAGCTTAAAATTCATAGAAAATAATTTCCCAGTCACTTATTTTTTAAAAATCCAGAGGTTTGTCATTCTGTTCAGCTTTGTGTTTATTACAAAATGAGAGCAAAAAAATCTGGATGAAAGCTGCTAGACTGACTTGCACATCTGCACTGTAGTATGAAAACAGCATTCCTGAAGGCCTACCTTGATCACAGTGGGAGCACTGGGGGCACTGGTCGGCTCTCTGCATTTAAAGAGCCTGGAGGTGCTACTGGCTGGTCCGACACCAGCGCCATTCTCAGCCATGACGCGGAACTCGTACTCGTTGCCCTCGGTCAGGTTGGTGACACGGTGCCTCAGCTCCGTGATGGGCCTCTTGGAGGAAACCTTCACCCAGCGCAGGCTCTTCTTCTCTCTCCTTTCCAGGATGTAGTGCTTGATCTCGTTGCCTCCATCTGTGCGTGGTCTGGTCCAGCCCAGGGTGATGCTGTCTCCTGTCACATGAGTGGCATCGGGGGTACCAGGGGCATCAGGTACAGCTGCAAGGCAAAGTTGAATACATGTTATAAGAGGAATGATTTGTGGAAGACTGGTGTGCTAACATTTTGGAAATATTCAAAAGGAACAATTAGATTTTTTTTGCACAATGCCTCGGTGGTTAGCACCGTTGCCTTGCAGCTAGAAGGACCCCGGTTCGTATCCTGGCCTTCCTGGGATCTTTCTGCATGGAGTCTCCATGTTCTCCTGTACATGTGTGGATTTTCTCCAGGTTCTCCAGTTTCCTCCCACAGTCCAAAAACATGCTGAGATTAATCTGTGATTCTAAATTGTCCGTAGGTGTGAATGTGAGTGTGATTGTCTCTATGTGTAGCCTTGTGATAGACTGTTGCCTGTCCAGGTGTCCCCCGCCTTCACCCTCAGTCAGCTGGGATAGACTCCAGCCCCCCATGACCCCAATGAGGACTAAGTGGTGTATAGATAATGGATGGATGGATGGATAGATAGTATGTGGAGCCTACATTTTTTCCAGTGTTGGTAACATCTATGGACACTTGAAAGTTGAAGATTTATTCAATTTTTTAAAAAATAATCAAAGAAATTGTATATTTTTCTGGTTTCTGTCATTTTCACTGTCATAAGTGAAAAATGAGTCCACAATGAGGAAAAATGGTGATGGTTTATTGAACATATCAGACAGTAACTGAATGACTTTACTTACTGTACTGCATCTGTGCGATGAAGGGGTCAGAGTCCAGAGGTTTGCCAACACCAAACTTGTTGACAGCAGATACTCTGAACTGGTACTCGTTGCCCTTAATGAGGTTGGTGGCATTGTAGGAGCACGCGTCACACTTGGAGGTGACCAATGCCCAGGAGATCCTGGACGTCTCCCTCTTCTCTACCACGTAGTGGGTGATGGCAGCACAGCCGTCGTTCTCCGGTGGATTCCACCACACAGTGCACTTCTCAGCCGTGATGCCGGTGAAACGGATGGGACCCTCGACAGGTCCGGGAGTGTCTGAAGGTACACAGAGTGTTAAGTTTAAATGAGCGTAAAAGTGAAATTTGATTAACATTTTTGTAATTTTAAGACAACTATCTTTGTTTACAAACCTTGCACTCTGACATTAACATCAGCCTTCTTAGCACCAGAGCTGTTTCTGGCCTCTACAGTGTAGACTCCACGGTGGTTCCTGTCGACATCGCGGATAAACACACTGCTGGTGCCAATGCCGGTGGTAATCTCAATGTCAATCATTGTCCTCTTGTCAATTTCTTTGCCATCTTTGTACCAAACTATCTGGGGGAGTGGACGTCCAGTGATGGTGCAGCTGAGCTTTACATTCTCTCCAGCCCTCAGGGTGAGCACCTGGTCTTTAGCCCATTCAATCTCAGGAGCAACTGAAATGCAACAAATGAATGAGGAATTGGCACAATCAAAGGGACCTGTGAAGTAAAAATCGTATTTAGATTCATCTGTTTTTCATAGATGAAAGTACATACTGCTCTCATCCTTGGTCATGATGTATCCAGAGGAGTTTGATGGTGGACTGACTGTGCCAACAGCATTCCTGGCGATCACTCTGAACTCAAATCTGTCTCCAGCGGACAGACCCGTCACTGTGAACTGGGTCTCACTGATATCAGTGAAGTTGCATCGTAGCCATTTGCCTCTACCTTGGCGCCTCTCTACACTATAGGCAACAATTTTGCTGCCACCATCCCTCTTGGGAATCTCCCATTGCAGGGTGACGGAGTCTCTGGTCACATCGATGCAGACAGGGGTGCCAGGTGGGTCTGATTGAGACAAGAAGGACAATTAATCTATAGTACCTGATAGTCATGTAACATTGACTTAAAAGATTAAACTGATGTCTACTCTAGGCCTGTGCGACAGCAACAACAGTATTATATTACCAGTAATAAATAGACAGACAGACAGACAGACAGACAGATACTTTATTAATCCTGAGGGAAATTGAAGATGCATGCTTCATCACTGGATAATTAACAGTCTATTATTTTCTTTCACCCTCTGACGCTCTTCTGAAGGTTTCCCTGCAAATTCTCTGAGGCATTCTGTGGGTGCTTGTCACCTTTGTGTCTGTCTGCAAACTTCTCTGGTAGAGGCTATGACCTGCTGTGACTAGTGGTCAAGAAACAGGTCAGATGGATTTGACAGAAGCTGCTGCAGGGTCCCCATCCTGTGACATTGGATCCAGACCAGCCACTCTGAACCTTAATGTCAGTACAGTGCTGCAACTTCAACTCGGTGCTCTATGTGTTCGTTCAGATGTTGCTCACCTTCTATACTTAACATGCATCAGGTGAAAATGTAACCTAATGCTATTTTTTAAAAATTCTAAACTGAAATGAAACACTTAGTTGTGATAAATTTGTCAGCTGTATCGCCCAGCCCTATTCCATCTTCCAGAATGAAGTCGGACTATCTCTGTACAACAGAGAGATGCACTACTCTGCATGTACTCACCCACAGGGGAGATGGCGAGGGCATGTTTGCTCTGCTCACTGACAGTGCTGAGTCCAGCATTGTTTTCAGCGTAGACTCTGAAGGAATACTCCAAACCCTCCATGAGACCAATGATCCTGTACTCCCTGTTGGAAATGATGGTAGAGTTCACCTTCTGCCACAAGAGGCTGTTCCTGTCCTTCTTCTCAACATGGTAACCCAAAATTGGGGAACCTCCGTCAAAGCCTGGTGCCTCCCACTTGATGGTCATGCCATCACTGGTAACGTTGTAGGCAACTGGCTTTCCAGGGGGGCCTGGAGGTTTGTACTGGTGCTGGGCAACAATGTCCGAGGAAGTGAGTGGTTCACTGACTCCATATTTGTTCTCAGCTCGGACTCTGAACTGGTACTGAGTTCCCTTCACCAGGTTGGGAATCTTGAAAATCGTCCTGACGACACTGGAGCAAACCATCTTCCAGTTGGCCTGGGAGGTTTCACGTTTCTCCACACTGTAGCACGTGATCTCACCACCTCCGTCTTCCTTTGGCTCATCCCAGGAGATGATGATGCTCTGAGCTTTGATCTCGTCGAAGCGGATGGGACCAACAGGCACTGAGGGGGGTCCCAAAGTGATCACACTGATGTCAAAGTAGTTCTTAACAGCTCTGTTGTCCAGGACCAGGGTGTACTGACCAGCATGCTCCTTCTTGGCTCCCCTGACTGTTACTGCAGTCTTGTTGTCGGTGGTCCTGAAGCGAACCTTTTCACTTTCCTTCAGAGGCAGGTTGTCTTTCAGCCAGCTTATCACAGGTCTCGGTTTACCTTTGAATGGTAGTTCAATGTGGATATTCTGACCAATACGGACAGCAAGCTCTCCATTGGGGTAATCAGTGAGGCTGGCCTCAGGTGGAATGATGAAGTCCACCACTGTGATCGGGCCAATCTGGGAGAAGTCACTGTTGCCTTTCTCATTCTTGGCAAACACTCTGAAGTCCATGACAGCGTTCTCCTGGAGTCCTGTCACCTCACAGGAGCAGCGCTTGCATGTCGCACCCAAAGTCCAGGTAGGATCTTCCTTGGTCCTCTTCTCGATGATGTAGTCACTGATGTGGCTGCCACCGTCATGGTCAGGTCTGGTCCACTGAAGGGTGACGGAGTTCTTTGTGGAGTCCACCATCACCAAGTCTTTAACAGCCCCTGGAGTTTCTGTCGCTCTGACTGGCTCGGTGGTTTCACAGGTGTCACCCACACCGTACTCGTTCTCAGCAGACACACGGAAGAAGAAAGCTATATCCTCCTCCAGGCCTGACACCTTGAAAGTTGTGTTGAGACACTCGGCAGTGATTACCTGGTAAGCCTTCATGGTGGAGCCTTTCTTCTCCACAATATAATTAGTGACAGGGGAGCCGCCATCAATTAATGGAGCTTCCCAGCTGAGAGTCAGTTTTCCTTTTGTCACATTCTTGATCATCAATTTCTGGCAGGTGGATGGACTGTCCAGAACCTTGAGGGAAACTGTGATTATCTTTGGTTCCCCCACACCGTTCTCAATCTCCAGCATGTACTTGCCGCAGTCATCACGGGTGACCTTGGGGATGAGAAGTGTGGTGGCTCTCTCAGTGCTGGTGATGGTGTAGCGGTTGTCACCAGCCATGTTGCGGTCGCCACGACGCCAGGTGACATTTGGAGCAGGGCGTCCCTTCAGAGGGATGAACACTTCCACATCACGGCCAGCTCTGGCTGTATACTGGGTTGTCATGGAAACATCTAAGTCCAAATCAGCCTCCTCTGTTGAACAGAAGTGGAAAACAAATAGGGGAAACAGAGCGATAATATTAAAAATGGTACAATAACTATACACCATCAGAAGAATGTCAGTGTAGATTCTCAGGTGTCTGGGTCATGGTGTTTCTAAATGCTTCAGTGGAAGACTGCTGGACTTCTCTTTTTGGTCCTTTAAGACATTTCACCTTCATCATAGAGGATTCCTCAGTTCCAGCAGATAGACGGTGAGTACCAGGTATTTATTCTCATCCCTAAATCACATGACTCAAGTGTAGTGAAACTGTCTGTAGTGAGATCATAGGACTGCGTTACAAGTAACTGATTAGTGGTGTTGTGGGCCCCTCTTCTTGTCAACACTTATCAGGTACTTATAACACAGTCCTGAGATCTCTCCCCAGATAGTTTCACCATTATTAATCCTTCCTGGGTTGTTAACAGTCTATCTGTCTAAGAGCAATGTGATTTGATTTGAGAAAAAAAAGCTGGAACTCCCCAACAGTCAGCTGGAACCAAGCAAGCCTTAAGGTGAAGGTGAACAGTCCTCAAGGACCAAAAAGCCCAAAAAATCCCAGCTGCCTTCTACTGAAGCAGTTAGGAACACCACTGGAAAAGAACAGATTTATTCAGCTCTTCACTGCTTCAGTGAACTGCAGTTGTACTTTTAATCAATTTTATCTTGATAACTCAAACAAAAGGTCCATGTTGTGTGTCTGAAATAGAAGGAGTTGTATGCATACAAACCTAATATATCTTTGGCCTGTACAGGCTGGTACATTTTGATGTCTTCTCCTTTGCCCTTGCAGTTGACAGCAGAGACTCTAAAGAAGTAGTAGGTACCAGGTTTCAGGTGGGACACCACATACTCACAGGCCTTGACCTGTGGGTTGATGGTCGCCCATTCTTTGTCTTCGGAGTTCATCTGCTCCAAAAGGTAGTGTGTGATTTCGCTGCCACCGTCATAGACTGGCTTTTCCCAGCCGAGGGTGATGGAGGTCTTAGTGGAGTCAACCACACGCAGCTTAGAGGGTTCACCAGGCAGATCTATAACAGACAAGCAGCCACAAATGTTGGCTCTGAAATTGCAACAATAAAGGAATCTTAAGATGGTGGTGTTAGGTGCAAATTAAAGTCATACCGATGGGGTCGTAGGCCTTGTAGAGGTCAGAAGCCTCAGAGTATCTTCCTGCACCAGCCTTGTTGACAGCACAAACTCTGTACTGGTACTCATTGTTCTCAACCAGGTTGGTGACTTTCTGCCTGGTGTCTCTGATGGTGCCTTTCACCACCTAGAAAATGAACATTATGATGCTTATACATGCTACCAAATAGAGTGCAACTGTTTTTACACTTAACCTTCTGTAACCCAAAACTACCGGCAAGTTTTAAAAGCATGTTGGCTTTTTAAAAAATCTCAATAACATGACATCATATATTGGCCACAAACCACAGAAACATACAGGAACACTGTTTTTTCAGCTTTCAACCAAAAAATTCTGAGTTGATTCTTCAATTATTGACTACATTTCTTCTGGTTAGCATCATTCTGTGTCCTACTGACAGAAGACATTTCTGAGTTCTCTCTCCTTCTTCATGGTTGTTCTGTTTTCAAAGAGCTGCAAGAGTTTAGACTGCAGTGAAAAAACATGTAACCGTAGCAGAAAACACCCAAATACTGCGGCTTGGACAGTAGCTGGTGAAAACAAAAGCTTTAATAACAGGTTGGAAAGCAAACCTTGAACCACTGCAGACTCTTCTTTTCCCTTTTCTCCAGGTAGTAGCCATCAATGTCGCTCCCTCCATCCAGCGCTGGTCTCTCCCAGATCACTGTCATGGTGGACTTGGTTATCATGGTGACTTTAGGCTTGGATGGCTCACTGGGAGGAACTGAAGGCAATTTAAATGATAGGGTTAGATTAAAACTGTCAGTTTACTATTTTTCGTAAGGTTACATCAATGACAGCCATTTTCTGTTTGAATCACATTGTGAAGCTATGTTTGGGAACATAAAGACTTGACAAGGCTATAATATCACTGTGAACTGTTTTTGTGTTATACTTCATTTGCAGCCAGCTCACACTTAGTCTTCCTAACTGTATTATAGCATTACTTTATAGCAAACAGCCTTACATGTTGCTGTCATTTCACTTAAACTTCACATTGTGATGCTATTTCGAATCACTGTTTATTGTTTTGTTTCACAAACGTAGAATGTATAATTTTTAATGATACACTAGAAGAGTTTTCTTTTGGAGCTTTCAAAATAATGGGATTTTGACCAAAAATAGGCAGTGGTGAAAGAAGAATGTGCATCCTTTACTCAAGAAAAACACAGCAATGGAAACTCCTCCTTCAGTAAAAGTCCACCCCAGCAGAATGCCGTTTGCAGTACAAGTGCTCGTTTGGTCACTCTGACTGATGTATTATTAGATTATTAACTGTGATCTTCAGCAGCTGGTTACTGTTGGATGCTGCAGGAGCAGCTACTTTACTCTCCTTTATATCCACTTTATGTTCAGGGACAGCAGATAATTCTCAAACTCCATCAGGATTTATGGGAAGAAAAAAGAAGAAACTAAGTTCTGATTCACAAATCTGTTTGCAGTTTCTCTATCATCCGAATCTCTGCTCACATGTTGGATAATTGGAAAATTTATTGAAATGAAACAGAAGTTTAAATGAAAATCGTTGTTTGGTGAAATCTATTAACTCAGAGATGTGAAATGAACCAACGGCTGTTTGGAAGAAAACACTGAAGTTTTAAACCTTTAGTGTGTATCTGCTGATACATTATCTGATACATGTAAGGGAGGAAATACTCAAGTAAAGCAGAAGTACCTGAAAAGTGAGCACTTGAGTACATGTACTTTCCACCACTACTGTTTATTTACATTCTGGTGTCTTCCCATATCTACATAACAACAAGTAATACATCAAAGCGTGCTCTGCAGTTGTGATGAACAACGGTAACCAATCCATCCGCTTACCAAATGCGTTCTTGGCGATGATCGGTTCAGACTCCAGCGGGTCTCCGATGCCATACTTGTTGACTCCGCGGACTCTGAAGATGTATTCATTGCCCTGGATTAGTCTTGGCACATTCACGATGCAGTCGACCAGTTTCTCTGAGACGATGGACCACATTATCCTGCTGGTCTCTCTCTTTTCTACGATGTAATGAGTCACCATAGCGCCACCCTCATCAGCAGGCGGTGACCACATGATGGTGACGTTGTCAGCCGTCACCTTCTTAAACTGAATCTCTCCAGCAGGAGGACCTGGCTTGTCTGGTTAGAGGAGGGACACATTCAACCACATCAAGCTCTGACATGTAAATCAACTATATATACACTAATCTAAATATAATATATGAATACCTTGAATGAGCAGCCTGATGATGGCACATGCAGATCCCAGGGAGTTCTTCACTCTGACCTCATAGGTTCCAGAGTTCAGACGAGTGGTTTCCTTCAGGAACACACTGGTGGACTCGAATGTGTGTTTGAGAGAGAGCTGGGCAGTGGGCTTAAGCTCTCTGCTGTCCTTAAACCACTCAATGGTGGGAGCAGGTTTGGCTGTGATGTTAAATTTGAGCTCCACATCCGATCCAGCCCTGTACTTGACCTCGTTGAGGTACTCCTGAGGTATTTCAATCTCTGGTGCACCTGGATAGGAAACCAGAAAACAGTTACATGAGTTCAAATATTGATCAATACATGCATCACAATGTGAGTGAGTCACCACTTAAAGACTCCTGAAAAGGAATCTATGGGAGAATTCAGTAATCTCAAAAGACAGCAGCTGTGATAAGTCCCACCATATCAGACAATTGTGTCATTCCACTGATGAAGCATGGTGTTGTGAAAATCAATCAATCAATCAATCAATCAATCAATCAAAAATTTATTTGTAGAGCACTTTCCAACAACATAGAAGAAGGCCAAAGTGCTTTCCAGACAGAATAATAAACAAAACAATGCAGTTTTTGATAACCATAAAACCATAAAAACCATAAAACAGTCCTAAGAATCGAAAGCACGTCTAAATAAATAGGTTTTCAATCTTGACTTAAAAAGCTGCAGGTTGGTAATAACGCGGAGCTCGAGTGGGAGTGCATTCCAGAGTCTTGGGGCGACTACAGCAAAGCATCGATCACCCCACTGCTTATACTGGGACCTGGGCACGTCCAGCACAATCTGCGTGGATGACCGGAGGGCTCTACTGGGGCGGTGGATGGTTAAAAGCTCCGATATGTATAAAGGAGCTAGGCCATGAAGGGCTTTAAAAACAAATGTTAAAATTTTAAACTCAATACGATGATGGACCGGGAGCCAATGGAGGGCAGAGAGGATGGGGGTGATGTGAGTGTGTCTGGATGTGTGGGTTAACAGACGGGCAGCTGCATTCTGAACCAGTTGTAGTCGACGGAGTGATGATTGTGTGACACCAAAATAGAGTGTGTTACAATAATCGATACGAGAACTGATAAAAGCGTGAATGGCCTTCTCCAGGTCATGCTTAGAAAGGAAGGACTTGACCTTGGTGAGGAGACGTAGCTGGAAGAAGCTAGCCTTGACAACGGAAGCAATCTGTCTGTCAAATCTCAACTCGCTATTGAAAATGACTCCAAGGTTTTTTACTGTATTACTGATGGGGAAACTCAGTGGTGAACCGGACAGTATGTTGAGCTGCAGATCGGAGGGGGCAAAGAGGATATATTCAGTTTTACTTTGGTTCAGATGAAGAAAGTTCTGGGCCAGCCAGTGTTTAATATCCGATAAGCAGCTATGCAGAGAGTCCAGAGCAGATGCAATATTGGGGAGCACAGGCAGATAGAGCTAGATGTCATCAGCATATAGGTGGAAAGATAGGCTATGCTTAGCGATGATGGCTCCAAGCGGCAGCATATATAATGAAAACAGAACTGGTCCAAGGATGGACCCTTGTGGCACCCCGGATGACAGCGAGGCAGGCAGAGATGAGTGATCATCAAGCATCACAGAGAAAGTCCTGTCTGTCAGGTAGGAGCTGAACCACTGGAGAACAGAACCCTGCAGACCAACATGACGAGCTAAATGAGAAATTAGTATGGAGTGGTCCACTGTGTCGAAAGCTGCTGTAAGGTCCAACATCACCAGGAGTACTGGCTTTTTAGTGTCCAGAGATTGTACAATGTCATTGTGCACCTTAAGGAGAGCTGATTCTGTGCTGTGACGCGTTCTAAAACCAGACTGAAAATTTTCGACAATACTGTTAGATTCCAGAAAAGGTTGTAACTGAATAAAAACAATCCTTTCTAAAACCTTAGATAAAGTGTGGTAGAAGTATAACCTGTGGGGAACAATGCTTCTTAATCCTTGTTATGGGAACATCTGGCCGGAGATTTTATACCTGCAGCTTTTATGTTCTGGTGACCATCAAAATTACAGTTATGGTTCTGTAACTAGTTGTTCACTTCTTTTAGCCTGAAATAACTGGCCAAGGCCGTTACCAAGATTCTGCAGAGTGATGAGAGTTTCCTATAAAATAGGGCTACAAGTAGCAGGTCTTTTTAATGCCAAATAGTTTCTGGAAAAGTTGTTTGGTGGATAAATTCTTAGAAGATGGCAGAAAGTGTAGATTTCTGTGCTGTCTCAGCAGTTTGGAATAAAAACAATGAAGATGTACCATAGGTGTCCGCGCAGGTTGCTGGTCCAGCAGTCATGGATGGATTGCTGATTGAGCCAACTGCGTTTTTGGCCATAACTCTGAACTCGTATGTCTCGTCCTGGGTCAGGCCAGTCACGGTAAAGCGGGTGTCCGTGACATTGGTGAGGTTAGCCTTGGACCACTTGGTGTTAACACCCTCTCTCTTCTCGATGATGTAGCCAGTGACTGGGGATCCACCATCGTAGTTGGGCTTCTGCCAGGCCAGGCTAATGGTGGTCTTAGTGATGTCACTGATGCGCAGGTTGATTGGCGGCTCTGCAGGAATACAGTGTGAAAACTCATTAAATAATGATTCCAGTAAAAATCTGATTTCCTACATTGGTACAAGAACTCTCCACTTACCACAGGCATCAATTGCCAGCACTGCATCAGAAACCTTGCTAAAAGCACTGATTCCAGCAGCATTCTCTGCTGCCACCTTGAACTCATAAATAAGTCCAGCATTGATGTTGGTGACCTTGAAGTGTGTAGCACGGATCACCATTTTGTTAACTCTTTGCCAAAGGATGCTGTTCCTGTCTTTCATCTGAAGGTGGTAGCCAAATACATGGCTTCCTCCATCTGACTTGGGTTCCTTCCAGGCCACAGTGATGGTCTCCCTGGTGACAGCAGTAATTTCTGGAGTTGATGGAGCATCCGGAATTGCTTGTGGAAAAAAGGAAGAGTTTAAAGGTGAAATGACAAAACACAGAAGTAAAAATAAAGCATGTGAAGCGAAGCAAAATAAGAGTGCTTACTGTAAGGAAGGCTAACGGTGACAGTCGGAGAGTCGATGTGCTCGCTGATGCCGTATCTGTTCTCAGCCCTGATTCTGAACTGGTACTCCAGGCCAGTGGTCAGCTTCATGATCTTCATGGTGCAGCGGGCAACAGCAGAAGACACGTCCATCCAGTTGGCTGTAGTCGTCTCTCTCTTCTGGAGGATGTAGTTGGTGATGGGACTGCCACCATCATATGCTGGCGGGAGCCACTTCAAGCTTACACTGTCCTCTGTGACGTCAAACAGCTCCACAGGTCCGAGTGGGGCGCTAGGCCGGTCCAGAACCACAATGTTCACAAATGACTTGGTGGTTCCACTAGAGTTGGAGGCAGTGATGTCGTAGCGCCCGGAGTCTCCAGCTATGCTCTCGCGCAGAGTGATCTTGATGCTGTCAGGAGTAACCTCAGAGTTGAACCTCATTGTAGACTTGAGCAGCACATTGTCCTTGGACAGAGTGACTTTAGGCAAAGGACAGCCTGTTAGTGGGATCTCACACTTCAGAGTGGAGCCAGCTCTAACATATACTGTGTTGTGGGGGAAGTCCTTCATGTTGATCTCAGGAGATTCTGGAGCAAAAAAAGCAACGATGAGGGGAGAAATGGGAGAAAATAGGTCTAATGTTAGGTATTTTCCATTGCAGGAACTCAGGGGCAAGGTGGCCCAAACTTTTACAGAAACAGCCCCTTAATTGGCCCCTTTGAGTTTTTTTGTTTCCATTGCACGCTTTGAATGCAATGTTAACCCCCAAAAAACAAATAGCTCCAAAATATGAGCACATAAAAATAGAACAATGGATGTTTGTCAGTAACTTATATGGTCAATTTTACATTGAAGATGATGATGTCAGCGAGGAGAAGACTGCTACTCCATGAGGACCTCAAGAGGGCTAAAAAATAGTTCATGTTGTCCTCTCCAGGTTAAACCGATCAGCGTCAGGACCCACACAGCAGTTTTTCAGTCCCTAAGAAGTACCTACTCTATACCTCTTTCTCCCTTAAAAAACATCCCTGAAAGAGCTTGAACAATGACTGCTCCTGCAGGCAGAACAGTTTCAAAGGTTCAAGCCACCCTAAAAACACCCCAAGTTTCTGCACTGAAAAACAGCCTACTGTATAACTTGAACTGACAAGTCATTTTATGATTATATGCATTATATATAATTACAAGTAATTCATGACAAATCTTTTTTTTTTTGCATTTCTTACACACTAACGCTGAATCTGATCATCAGTTTGTAACTTACCAAGCTGGTCTTTCACCACTACAGGTGTGACCATCTCCTTAGCATCACTGAATCCAGCATGGTTCTCAGCCTTGACTCTGAAGAAGTACTCGGCATTCTCCCTCAGACCTGACACTGTGAAGTGGATGAACTTGGTTACACCACACTTGACCCACTTCTCCTGGCCTTTTTCCAGTGCTTCTACCAGGTAGCCAGTGATTCTGCTGCCTCCATCTTGTTCTGGCTTGGTCCAAGCCAAGGACACACTGTCCTTGGTCACATCTGTCACACCGAGTTTTGGTGGTGGGCTTGGTTTTTCTGGAGGAAGAAGACAATAATTTTTATTGAAATAATCAGGTACTCTCTCTTGTACACGAATAAAAAGTAGCGATAGTTGAAAAAAGAAAAAAAACTATGCAAATGTGAACTAGTCTTCTTTCCATTAACTGGGTTGGGAACTGTTTGTCAATGACTAAATACACCTTGAAAAAGATGGAAAAAAACAACACAACAAAAATGGGTTAGGGTTAGGTCCTCAGGAACTGTTTTTGCTTGGTCAACTGTAATGCTTCATTCATGTCAGCTGGTATTGGCCGTGTTCCATGACATGGTAAAGACAGCAAAAAAAAAAAAAAAAAAACAGAAACAGTTGATGGTTAGTGACTTCAGTGTTTGCTACCAGAAAATGTGTTCCCAAGGTGCTCTCTCAAGTAGCTCATTAACTCTTTTCGAAAAAGTCAAAACCATCTCAAGTGACAATACAAACTTAGCTGCAACACTGACACTTTTTTTGAATTTTCAGTTAATGTTTACGAATGTGGCACTTCCATAAATATTACGGAATACAGCCAATGTTACCAACTTAATATTCAGTACCTGTGATCTTGGTTCCCTCTTTGGTCTCAGCAGGAACACCAACTCCATACTCATTCTCGCCTGTCACTCTGAAGTAGTAGACTCCTCCCTCCTGCAGATCTGTCACCTTGTACGTCAGTCTGTGGCAGGTGTCAGTCAACCGTGTCCAGCCTTTCTTGCTGGCCTCACGGAAATCAACAAGGTAGTTCTTGACTGGTCCTCCTCCCTCATTCTCAGGAGTGTCCCAGGTGACTGTAGCAGAGGTCTTTGTCACTTCCTTGACCTCTACACGGGCAGGTGGTCCGGGTGAGTCAAGGACTCGGACATTCAGTGTCAGGGAAGAGGTTCCAGCTACATTGGACAATGTAACAGTGTATTTTCCAGAGTCATTGCGAGTTGCTTTCTCTAAGGTGATGGAGGTGAAGGTATCTGTGGTGTCAATGACAGCACGGACTCTGAGGTCAACGTCCGGCTTAGTCCAAGTAACGCTGGGGATGGGTTTGCCTCTGAACGGTACTGTCATGGTGAACGAGCTGCCATCCCGTACAATGAGAGTTTTCCTCATCTCATTGCTGATGTCAAAGACGGGCTCCTCCACTCTTTCTTTGGCAACCTGTTTGTCTGACTCAGGACTGGACTCACTGACACCAATCTTGTTGATGGACTTGACAACAAACACATATTCAGTCCCAGGTGTCAATCCTACCACTGTGAACTCTGTGTTCTTGGTGTTCTGGACTCCAACAATCCATTCGTCATCTAATGTCTTTCTGTATTCGACTCTGTAACCAGTCACAGGTGCTCCACCATCAAAGAGTGGCTTATTCCAGGAGAGGGTGACTGTAGTTTTTGTAGAGTCAACAATCTTGGGCTTAGCAGGAGGTGAAGGCAGGAACTGAGGGTCTTCAGCCTTGGTGAGCGGGCAGGCCATGCTAGGAGCACTGAGGCCAGCGGCATTCTCTGCAAACACCCTGTACTCGTACTCACAACCCTCACGAAGGTGTGAAGCTTTAACTCTGAGGTCATAAACAGGTTTCTTGTTGACACGGCACCAGCGGAGGCCAGTCTTCTCTCGCTTTTCAATGACATAACCAGAGATACTGCTGCCACCATCAGAAACTGGTCTTTCCCAGCAGATGGTCATTGCCTCACTGGTGACTGAGGTGACCTGGACACTAGTGGGAGCTGCAGGCACTGTGAATGGATCCACAGCCTTTGTTGCCTCACTCTCCAAGGCCTCACCATCTCCATATTTATTGACTCCCCTGACTCTGAAGATGTACTCATTTCCTTTGAGCAGCTTAGTCACTTTGCAGGTGGTTGCTTTCATGTCACCATAGACAAGAGTCCAGGCAAGGCGACTGGTCTCACGTTTTTCCACGATATAGTGCATGATCTCAGCACCGCCGTTCTCCTGAGGAGGTCCCCATGTTAGAGTGCATTTCTCTGCTGTGAGGCCAGACACTGCCAGAGGTCCTGAGGCAGGTCCAGGTCTATCCAGAACTTTACAGTTGATAGCCACAGACCTGGTTCCTGCTACATTATGCAGAGTAAGCACATACTGACCAGAGTCCCTCCTAATAGCATCTCTGACAATCAGAGTGGTGGCGAAGTTAGTGGAGGTGATTTCACACCTGGCCTTGGCCTCAATCTCCTTTCCATCCTTAGACCATGAAACAACTGGCAAAGGACGCCCTGTAATTTCAGCATCAATTCTGATAATATCTCCAGCCTTTACGACAACCAATTGCCTGAATTTATCTTCCAGGATGATGGTTGGGGGGTCCACATCATCCTTGACAGTGACAGGACCAGTGTTTTCCGAAGGAACACTCAGCAGCTCTGCAGAGTTCTTAGCAATGACATGGAAGTCATACTGGACATCTTCTGTGAGGCCTGTGACATCAAAGTAGGTGTCTTGTAGATTGGTGAAGTTGCATTTCAGCCAGCGACCGTTGGGAAGTTCCTTACGCTCAACAATGTAGCCAGTAATTTTAACTCCACCATCATACTCTGGCTTCTCCCAGAAGAGGGAAACTGAGGTTCTGGTAATATTTGTGACTCTGAGGTTGCGTGGAGGCTCACATGGATCCCTTGCTGCCACAGGCTCACTGGCCTTAGTGCATGGACCAATGCCTGCAATATTCTCAGCATAGACTCTGAACTGATACTGCAGGCCTTCCTCGATGCCTGTCATCTTAAACTGGGCCTCAGCCAGCAGACCTCTATTGACCTTAGTCCACAGGATGCTGCTTTGATCTTTGCACTCAATGTGGTATCCAATGACAGGGCTTCCACCATCACTGGCAGGTCTGCCCCACACCACAAGCATACCAGTCTTGGTGGCATGGGTAACATGGAGGTTGGTTGGAGAACCAGGAGGTTCAAATGGATACTGAGCAACAACAGGAGCAGAATCAATGGCGTGGCTCTTGCCGTAGCGGTTTTCAGCGGCAATGCGGAACTGGTACTCTGTTCCCTGAGTGAGACGTGACACTTTTATTGATGTCCTGGCTACCGTAGCTGAAACAATTTGCCATGTGGTAGTGGTTGTGTCTCTCTTCTCCACCACATAGTTGTTAATCTGGCAACCACCATCGTAAGTTGGAGGATCCCAGGACAGACAGACGAAGTCAGCGCTCACCTCATCCACCTTAATGTTGCTAGGTGGTCCGGGTTTGTCCAGGATTATGACAGAGATTTCACCTGTCTTGGTGCCAACTGAGTTAGTCAGTGTAATTTCATACTTTCCTACATCCTCCTTGGTGGCATCTTTGATGACAATCTTCGATGAGGTCTTGGAAGTGAGAACATTTACTCTAGTAGTCTGCTTAAGCACCTGGCCGTCTTTCTTCCAGGACACCTCAGGCTGAGGTCTGCCTTTAAATGGAACATCAATTTTCAGGTCATCTCCTGATTTTACACTATATGTGTTAAACAACAGGTTGATGATAGGCTCCATTGTAATATCCTTTACCACCACAGGGGCAGCCAAAGGCTTAGCATCGCTCCTGCCCTTGTCATTAACAGCAATCACCCTGAAGGAATATTCTTCTCCAGTTGTGAGTCCCTCAATAGTTGCTTCCAGTGCTTTGACTTCACTGCACACAGTCCATTTCTCATCTCCCTTGGGCTGCATCTCCACAATATAGTTTGTAATCTTGCTGCCTCCATCATGATCAGGTTTCTCCCAGGAAAGAGTGACAGTATGACGAGTCACATCAACCAGGACAATCTTACCAGGAGGCAAAGGAGCCTCAGACACCTTTACTTGATCTGTGGAGGCAGGCAGACCTACTCCCAGCTCATTCACAGCCAGCACACGGAAGTAGTATCTGCCTCCCTCCTGCAGGTCGGAAATAATGTAGGAGTTCCTCACACAGTTGGTGCAAACACTGGTGAAAGCCATTCTCTTCTGCTCTCTCTTCTCCACAATATAGTGTGATATCTTAGCCCCACCATCAATGAGAGGAGGCTCCCAGGATAGAGAGACAGAATTCCTCTTCACATCTTTCACCTCCAGGTTGGTAGGAGCACTGGGAGAGTCCAGTACTCTGACATTGATGAAGGCAGATTTAGAGCCACTGAGGTTCTCCAGGGTCAGTACATATTTGCCTGTATCAAATCTGTCAACATTCTCAATGACTAGCATGGTGTAAGAGCTTGTCACTTCAATCTGAGCACGTTCATTCAGAGTGCCATCAGCCTTTGACCATCTGACCTCAGGCTCAGGCTTTCCTCTAATAGTCACAAACAGACGCAGGGTGGCAGTAGCACGAACATTGACCATCTTTCTCAGATCAGCATCCAGTTCAATTTCTGGAGCCTCCAGCTTCTCTGCAGCGATCACAGACCCAGGCAAGTCCACATGCTCTCCTACTCCCTCACAGTTAACAGCACAGATGCGGAAGTTGTACTCTGCATTCTCCTTCAGTTTCTTGACAGTGTAGTGAGTGGCTTGGACGCCAGTGTGTGGTGTGCAGATGATCCATTCATCATCTGCTGCCTCTTTCATTTCAACAATATATCCGCTGATTGCTGCCCCACCATCATAGATAGGTCTAGACCAGCATAGGGAGACTGTGGTGCTTGAATGGTCAGTCACTTTTGGGTTATTTGGAGGTCCTGGTGGATAAGTGGCATCGCAGGCCTTGATGTATGGAGTTGGCGCACTAGGCTTTCCCACACCAGCAGCATTTTCAGCCGAGACCCTGAACTCATAAGAGTGGCCCTCTGTGAGACCAGTGCATCTGAATCTCAGATCATTCAGCCTCTTCTTGTTGCACTTAGTCCATCTGATGCCATCTTTATCACGTTTTTCAAGGACATATCCTTCAATCTCAGCTCCTCCATTATTCTCAGGCCTCTCCCAGGTGAGTACTATGGAGTCCCTGGTGATGGCACTGGCCTCTGGAGTGGATGGGGCACTGGGAGTGGTGAAAGGGTTACGAGCAATGACCGGCTCTGATTCTAAAGGCTCACCAACACCATATTTATTGACAGCAGTGACCCTAAAGATGTATTCATTTCCAGGAAGCAGTTTGGTGATTTTGTAGCTGATTGCTTGGATCTTGGGCTCAACCATAGTCCATGACAAACGGCTGGTTTCTCGCTTCTCAATGATGTAGTGAGAGATGCTAGCTCCACCGTCATGTGAAGGATGGTTCCAGTGCAGATAACATTTCTCAGCTGTGACACCTTTAACCTCTAGTGGGCCATCGGGAGGACCAGGTCTATCCAGAACTTTAACACTAACAGGGATCATCTTTACTCCTCCCACATTGACAAGCTTGAGGACAAAGTGGCCACCATCTACTCTGATGCAGTCCTTGACTGTCAGGATGGTACGTGTAAGTGTGGTCTTGATCTCCATTCTTGGTGTTGTTTTGTCAATCTCCTTTCCATCTTTTAACCAAATGACCTCAGGCAGAGGTTTGCCAGTGTAGTCAGCATCAATGACAAATGTTTCACCAGCATGAACCACAGTCAGATCCTTGAATTTAGAATCCATGGTGGCTGCCGGAGCCTCAATTTCATCTTTGGCAGTGATTTCTCCTGTGCTCTGAGAGGGACGGCTGGAGATGCCAGCAGCATTCTTGGCAATGACCCTGAAATCATAAACACAGTCCTCAGTCAGACCAGTGAGTGTGAACTGGGTATCAATGATATTGGTGAAGCTGGCCTTCATCCAGCGAGTATCTGGGTGTTTCCTCCTCTCAATAACATAGCCCGTGATTGCACTGCCTCCATCGTATTGAGGCCTGGTCCACTGTAGTGTCACATGGTTTCTGGTGATTTCAATCGCCTCAGGAGTTCCTGGTGGGTCACAAGGATCTCTGGCTACCGTGCTCTCAGAGACCTTGCTAACTGGACTGAGACCTGCAATGTTCTCGGCATAAACTCTGAATTCATACTCAATGCCTTCTTCCAGTTCTGTGGTCTTGAAACGTGCGTCTGGAATTAGAAGCTTGTTGAGTTTAGTCCACAATAAGCTGTTCTTCTCCTTTCTCTCAAGATGATAGCCAAGGATAGGACTGCCTCCATTGTTGGTGGGAGGTTTCCACTCAACAACCATGTTATCCTTGGTTGCAGCAGAAATAATTGGTGCTCCTGGGGCTGTGGGCTCACTGAATGGATACTGAGCAATGACAGCAGGAGAGACGATGGCAGAACTCTTTCCATACCGATTCTCAGCAGACACTCTGAACTGATACTCAATGCCAGTCTTCAATTTGGTGACTTTAATAGTTGTTCTGGCAATTGTAGCAGACACAATCTGCCATGCTGTCGTGGTAGTGTCTCTTTTCTCCACAATGTAGTTGTTGATTTGACAGCCTCCAGTGTACTCTGGTGCCTCCCAGGACAAAGTGACATAATTAGAACTTACCTCCTCAATTGTCACAGGGCCTGTAGGTGGCCCAGGCTTATCAAGAATGATAACAGTGATCTCCTCTGTGGCTGTTCCAATGCTACTGGTGGCCGTGACAGTGTATTTACCAGAGTCTTCCTTATTAGCATCTTTGATGCACAGCTTAGTAGATGATGGTGTACTAGATACATTTAGTCTGGTTGTCTCCTTAAGAGCTTGTCCATCCTTCTTCCATTCAACCTTGGGAACTGGGCGTCCAATCACTGGAATCTCGATCTTCAGATCCTCACCATTCTGTAAACTATAAGTGTTAAATCTCATCTTGAAGCCAGGCTCAATAGTCACATCTTTAGCAGTCACAGGTGCAGCCAGAGGTCTGGGGTCACTCTTGCCCTTCTCATTGAAGGCTGATACTCTAAACAGGTACTCGTGGCCTACACTGAGGCCCTGGACAGTGCCCTCACAAGTTTTGGATGTGGTGGCCACCACCCATTCCTCTGATCCCACAGGTTGCATTTCAATATAGTATCCCATGATCCTACTGCCTCCATCATGATCTGGCTTCTCCCAGGAGAGTGAAGCAGTGGTTTTTGTCACTTCAGTCAAAGTAACCTTACCCACCGACAGAGGCGGCTCAGAGGTCCTAACTGAGTCTTCTGTCTCAGCTGGCTGTCCTACACCAAATTCATTCTCTGCTAAGACTCTGAAGTAATAGATAGTTCCCTCCGTGAGGCCAGTGATGCGATAACTTGTCTTTGTGCATTTGTTGTCCACATTGGAGTAAACCTTCCTGGTGGACTCACGCTTCTCAACCAGATAATTCTTGATTCTTGCACCACCATCAATAAGAGGAGGCTCCCAGGTCAGGGTGACACTTTGCCTTGTAATGTCTTTTACTGTTAGATTTAAAGGAGCCCCTGGAGTGTCCAGGACTTTAACAGAGACAAAGGCTGATTTGGTGCCAGCACTGTTTTCTAAGTTGAGGATGTATTTTCCAGCGTCAAATCTGTCACATATGTCAATGGAGAGCTGTGTGTAGTCTTCCCCTGTCTCAATCTGAGCTTTACTGGGCAGTTCTCCATCTTCTTTGGCCCAGTTTATCTCAGGAGCAGGACGACCCTTGAATGGAATGCAGATTCTCATAGAGCCTCCTGCACGGACAACTATTCCCTTTCTGAGCTCTGAATCCAGAATCATCTCTGGAGGATTAATCTTGTCCATAGGTTTCACAACTCCTTGGATCTCTGTGGGCTCACCGACACCCAACTTATTGATGGCACAGACACGCACCTTGTATTCTTGGTGTTCAATCAACTTTTTGACGGTAAACTTGGTAGCATTAACTCCAGAGGGTGGGGTGCATATGGTCCATTCCTCCTCGTCAGCCTTGGTAATTTCAACAGCATACCCTTGAATCTCACATCCACCATCATAAATAGGCCTATGCCAAGCCAGACTGACAGAGTCTTTAGTAGTGTCAATCACATGTGCATTGGTGGGACAGCCGGGTTCAAAGGTGGGATCACAGGCTTTGAGGTAGGGTGTAGGTGGACTTGGGTTGCCAACTCCTGCTGCATTCTCAGCAGATACCCTGAATTCATACTCATGGTCCTCAGTCAGCCCAGTTACTCTGAAACGCAAATCGGTCACTCTGCGTTTGTTGCACTTGGTCCATCTCACTCCAGCTCTGTCTCTCTTCTCAACAATGTAACCAACAATGTCACTGCCTCCTGTGGTGTCTGGGCGGTTCCAGCAGACCGTCATGGAATCTCTGGTGATGTTGGTGATCTCAAGTTCCTTAGGTGAGCCAGGAGGAACAAATGGATTTCTCATGATAACTGGTGCTGATTCAAGAGGCTCACCTACACCATATTTATTAACGGCCATGATTCTAAAGATATACTCATTGCCTTTCAGTAGTTTGGTAACCTTGAACATTGTAGCTCCACAGTCACTGGAGACTACAGTCCATGCTAAGCGACTGGTTTCTCTCTTCTGAATGATGTAGTGAGAAATGCTAGCTCCTCCATCATGTCTAGGTGGCAGCCATGACAGTGAACACTTCTCCTCTGTAACATTGCTAACAGTAAGAGGTCCCTCTGAGGGGCCTGGTCTGTCCAGAACCTTCACACTGAATGGGACAGTCTTTGTTCCAGCCACATTCGTCAGAACCAGCATGTACTGACCACCATCCACTCTGATGGCATCCTTCACAATGAGCAAAGCTTTAAAATCTGTGTTTTTGATCTCAGCTCTTGCTGAGTTTTCAACTTCAATGTCTCCCTTAAACCACTGAGCTGTTGGGATGGGCTTTCCTTCCATGGTGGCCTCCAGAGTGAAAGTCTCTCCAGCATTGATAACAATAGTCTGGTTGTACATAGGATCTGTCTCACACTTAGGTGGGTCAACTTCATCCTTAGCTGTTATGGATCCTGTTGTCTCAGAGGGCTTGCTGACAGCACCAGCTGCATTTCTTGCAATTACCCTGAAGTCATATTTACTGTCTTCTGTGAGCCCAGTAACTGTGAATTCATGTTCAATAACATTGGCGAAGCTAGCCTTCATCCACTTTCCTTCAGGAAGGTCACGTTTTTCCACTACATAGCCAGTAATGAGGCTTCCACCATCATACTCTGGGGCAGTCCACCTCAGCATCACAGAATGCCTGGTCACAATCACTGCCTCAGGACGGCCAGGAGGATAACATGGGTCACGGGCAACATAAACCTCAGATACTTTGCTGCACTTTCCAATGCCAACTATATTCTCCGCATAGACTCTGTACTCGTACTCAATGCCCTCTTCCAGAGGAGCAGATTTGAATCTGCAGTCTTGAATGAGCATTTTGTTGATCTTGGTCCAGAGGATACTGTTTTTCTCTTTCCTTTCCAGATGATAGCCCAAGATGGCACTACCGCCATCAGATGGGGGTTTGTGCCACTCAACCACCATATAGTCTTTGGTGTATGAAGACACAAACGGTGTTCCTGGTGGGCCAGGCTCCTGGAATGGATACTGTGCCACAACAGGCTCTGAATCAATGGCGTAGCTCTTTCCATATCTATTCTCAGCATAGATTCGGAATTGGTACTCGGCACCTGTCTTCAGATTACCTACTTTTAGTGTGGATCTGGCCACAGTGGCGGATACAACCACCCAGTTAGTTGTGGTTGTGTCTCTCTTCTCTACCACATAATTGGAGATTGGACAGCCACCTGTATATGTAGGAGGTTCCCAGCTAAGAGTGATGCTCTCAGCACTGATATCATCCATCTTGACAGGGCCTGTTGGTGGTCCTGGTTTGTCTAGGGTGATCACTTCAATAGTGGCATCCTTGGAACCAAGGGCATTGGCAATATTGATACTGTACATACCTCCATCCTCTCTGGTGGCATCCTTTATGGTGAGAGTGGTGTAATGTGCTGAGTCAGTGACATTGACTCTGGTAGTCTGTTTAAGGGCTGCTCCATCTTTGGTCCATGTGATGGTTGGCTTTGGATGACCAGCAGTTGGAACCTCTATCTTAAGGTCATACCCCACTTGGACACTGTAGGTGCTAACTTTCGGTCTAACAGTGGGCTCAATTACAAGGTCCTTTGCTACAACTGTCTGGGCCAATTGTCTTGGGTCACTTTTTCCCTTGTCATTTACAGCAACAACTCTGAACTGGTATTCCTCTCCCTTGAAAAGGTTTGCCACCACTGTCTCAAGTGCCTTCACACTAGCACACACAGACCAAGCTTCACTGTCCTTAGGAGCCAGTTCAATGTCATAGTGACTGATTCTACTGCCTCCGTCATGTTCAGGCTTCTCCCAGGTTAGAGTAACAGTGCTATGAGTAACGTCAATAACACTGACCTTGCCAGGTGGTTGAGGTTTCTCAGATATTTTAATTGGCTCTAAGGTTTTAGCAGGGAGACCCACACCATACTCATTCTCAGCCAGAACTCTGAAGAAGAAGATTCCACCCTCTGGAAGAGGCTCAACTTTCCATGACATCCTGTTGCAAGTGGTGATAGGAGAATAAACCTTCCTTGTGCTCTCACGTTTTTCAACAATATAATGCTTAATCTTTGAACCACCATCCAGAAGTGGAGGCTCCCATGTGAGTGTGACAGAATTCTTGGTAATCTCTTTCACTATGAAGTTAGTTGGAGGACTGGGGGAGTCCAGGACTCTGACACTAATGAAGACCGACTTCACTCCGCTCGCATTTTCTGCAGTCAGTGTGTACTTGCCACTGTCAAATCTGTCAACATTCTCAATGACAAGTGAAGCGTAGCTGCCTGTATTGTCAATTTGTGCTGTTTCCTTAATCTCACCCTCAGCTTTGCCCCATTTCACCTCAGGAGCTGGACGACCTCTCACAGGAACAAAGAGCCTTAGAGTGCTTGCTGATCTGATGTTGATCATCTTTCTCATATCGGCATCCAGGTCAAGATCAGGAGCCTCAAGCTTCTCCTCCATAAGAATTTTTCCAGGAACATCAGCATGCTCACCAACACCAACTTTGTTGATTGCACAAACTCTAAATTGGTACTCATGCTTCTCCAGAAGCTTTTTCACTGTAAACTTAGTGTCTGTGACTCCAGTGGGAGGAGTGCACATAAACCATTCATCTGATGCCCCATTACATGCCTCAACTATGTAAGCTTGAATCTCACAGCCACCGTCATAGATGGGTTTGCCCCAAGTCAAGGAAACAGTGGACCTGGACGTGTCAACCACCTTGGGGTTGTTTGGTGGTCCTGGTTTGAAGATAGGATCAAGTGCTTTGTAGTACACTGTTGGTGGACTAGGTGTGCCAACTCCGGCTGCATTTTCGGCAGCTACTCTGAATTCATAGCTATGGTTTTCAAGAAGTCCTGTCACCCTGAAGCGTAGCTCACTCACATTGCGCTTGTTGCACCTGGTCCATCTCACACCATCTTTGTCACGTTTCTCCACAACATACCCCTGGATGGAGCTGCCACCATCATTAGTTGGTCTCTCCCAGGTGACCACCATAGAGTCCTTGGTGATTGTGGAGACTTCTACCTCCGTTGGTTGGCTAGGAGTAACAAATGGATTTCTGGCAATCATTGCCTCAGATTCCAGAGGCTCACCAACTCCATATTTGTTGACTGGAATCACTCTGAAGATGTACTCATTACCAGGAAGAAGTTTGGTGATCTTCAGGGTTAGTGTCTGAACTTTTGGTTCAACTACTGTCCACACCAGTCTGCTGGTTTCCCTTCTCTCAACAATGTAATGGGAAACATCGCTGCCTCCATCTTGCAAGGGAGGCTTCCATGAAATGGAACATTTCTCATTGGTGACTCCATAGATGGAGATGGGGCCCTCAGGCGGGCCTGGCCTATCCAGGACCTTAACATTAATGTTAACAGATTTTTCTCCTCCTACATTCTTCACCAGTAAAGTGTACTGACCTCCATCAACACGGATGGCTTCCTTAACAACTATACAAGCTGTAAAGTCTGTGTTCCTTAGCTCTAAGCGAGCTGCTTCAGCAATCTCTTTGCCCTCCTTCAGCCAGTGCACTGTGGGAACAGGTTTACCATAAATAGCAGCCTCGAGCTTAAATGTCTCTCCAGCATTTACCACCACAGCCTGGGAGTACTTGGCTTCTAAGTCAATTTTGGGTGGATCCACTTCATCCTTAGCAGTGATGGCTCCAGTAGAATCAGATGGCAGGCTGAAGACACCTGCTGCATTTCTGGCAATAACACGGAACTCATAAACCTGATCTTCAATAAGTCCTGTAACAACAAATTCTGTCTCAATGATATTGGTGAAACTGGCCTTCATCCAGCGACCAGTTCCTTCCTTCTTCTCAACTACATAACCTGTGATCTTAATGCCGGTATCATACTCTGGTTTGGTCCATCTGAGTGTCACTTTGCTTCTTGTGACAATGACAGCCTCTGGTTTTCCTGGTCTGTCGCAAGGATCTCTGGCCACTTGCATTTCACTCAGTTTGCTGGCTTTGCTGAGGCCAACAATGTTCTCAGCATAGACTCTGAACTCATACTCGATACCCTCCTCGAGGCCAATAACTTTGAGTCTGGTCTCTGGGATAAGTTGCTTGTTCTGTTTTACCCACAGTATACTGTTTCTCTCTTTAAGCTCTAAGTGGTAGCCTAGAATTTTGCTTCCACCATCATTGCTGGGTTTCTCCCATACAACCACCATAGTCTCCTTGGTGGCTGACTGGACCACAACAGAACGTGGTGAACTGGGCACTTCAAATGGATACTGTGCAACAATAGTTTCAGAGAGTAGGACGGAGGACTTTCCATATCTGTTCTCTGCAGCAATCCTGAACTGGTATTCAGAGCCAGTCTTCAGACGGGCTGCCTTGATGGTAGTTCTGGCCACTGTAGCTGACACAATCTGCCAGTTTGTTGTTGATGTGTCTCTCTTTTCAACAATGTAATTGTTGATGGTGCAACCACCATCATATTGTGGTGGTTTCCAGGACAAGACTACACTGTCAGCAGTGACCTCATCCAGCTTAATTGGGCCAGTTGGAGGACCAGGCTTATCTAATACAACAACACTGATATCTGTAGATGCCTCTCCTGCTGTGTTGGTCAGCTTGACTGTGTATGTGCCTACATCATCTCTGCAAGCCTCCTTGATGATTAGAAGAAGATTTTTGTCAGTGGCTTCAGCATTAACTCTTGTTGTCTCCTTGAGAACAGCACCATCTTTAAGCCATGTCGCTGTAGCTTTGGGGCAGGCAGCATATGGTACATCTATCTTCACGTCATCTCCGGCCAGCACACTGAATGTGCTGAAAAGCAGTTTAAAGGTTGGTGAGATGACCAGGTCTTTAGCCACAACAGGCACGCTAAGAGGACGTGGATCACTAACTCCCTTTTCGTTGGTGGCTGAGATACGGAACATATATTCCTCTCCCTGTGTGAGGCCAGTTACTTGAGCCTCATTGGTCTTTACCACCATGACCTGGGTCCATTTCTCACTACCTTTACCCTGCATCTCAACGATATAGCCTGTGATTCTGCTTCCACCATCATGGTCAGGCTTTTCCCAAGTCAATGTGACGCTGGTGCCGGTAACTTCATGAAGAGACACTTTGCCTGGTGGTAGAGGCTTCTCTGACACTTTAATTGGTTCAAGAGTCTCTACTGGGAGGCCAATGCCATATTCATTCTCAGCCAGGATTCTAAAGGAGTACATCTTTCCTTCTTCTAGGTCTCCAATTTTCCAGCTGGATTTATGGCAACTGGGGCAGACAGTGGAATAGGCTTTTCTGGTTGACTCGCGCTTCTCCACAATGTAGTTGCGGACCCTGGAACCACCATCAATGAGAGGTGCATCCCAAACAAGGGAAACTGAATCTCTAGTTACCTCCTTGATGATCAGATTCTGTGGTGCTCCAGGAGTGTCTAGCACTCTGACATTAACAAAGGCTGTCTTGCTTCCTGAGGCATTCTCCACAGTCACCATGTATTTACCTCCATCAAACCTGTCAACGTTGTCCACCTGAAGAGTGGTGAATGATGGGGTGATTTCAATGTTAGCCTTGTCTAGGGATTCTCCATGCTCTCTTGACCATTTTACTTCAGGTGCTGGTCTGCCCTTGATAGGTACGAAGAGTCTGAGTGTGCTGCAGGCTCTGATGCAGACCACCTTACGTAGCTCTGCTCCAAGTTCAATTTCTGGAGGAAGCAGTCTGTCTTCAGCCTTTGGGGTTCCAGGAACAGCGGCGGGCTCTCCCACTCCTTCACAATTAGTGGCACAGATGTTGATTTTATACTCTTGGTTTTCCTTCAGGTTGGTAATGGTGAAAGAAGTGGCTGTCCATCCCTTCTTGGCTGTGTGAATTGTCCACTCATCCTCTTCAGGCAAGCAGGTCTCTACAATGTAACCAGTGATTTCAGAACCACCATCATAGACAGGCTTGTTCCAGGCAAGTGTGATAGAGGACTTAGTTGTGTCCAGTACTCTGGGGTTCCCTGGAGGTCCAGGCTGGAAGATGGTGTCTATGGCTTTGTAGAAGGGACTTGAAGGACTAGGCTGACTTAGACCAGCGTTATTCTCA
>NC_072776.1:36370499-36455499 GCF_022539595.1 Amphiprion ocellaris | reverse complement strand
CACCGATTCCCTGAGTCTCTCAGCCTGCTTCTCCATCACCTCCTTCTGAAGGACCTCCTCTTGTAGTGAGCAAGAGAGCTCCACAACCCTTAAGACAAAGAGACAGAGCTCTACAGTCATTCATTAAAGAGAGATAGAGCTCTACAATCATTCATTAAAGAGATAGAGCTCTTCAATCATTAAAGAGAGAGTTCTACAATCATTCATTCAAGAGAGTTAGAGCTCCACAATCATTCATTAAAGAGATAGAGCTCTACAATCATTCAATAAAGAGAGCTAGAGCTCCACAATCATTCATGAGAGAGATAGAGCTTTACAATCATTCATTAGAGAGATAGAGCTCCACAATCATTCATTAGAGAGATAGAGCTTTACAATCATTCATTAGAGAGATAGAGCTCCACAATCATTCATTAGAGATAGAGCTCCACAATCATTCAATACAGAGAGATAGAGCTCCACAATCATTCATTAGAGAGATAGAGTTCTACAATCACTCATTAGAGAGATAGAGTTCTACAATCACTCAGAGAGATAGAGTTCTACAATCACTCATTAGACAGAGCTCTACAATCATTCATTAGAGACAGACCTCCACAGGGCTGGATGTTGATGAAGAATCTGATCTTGAAAAAACTGAGAACATCAGAAACTTTTACCGCTGTTGCATCTGTGCAACTTCAGCCTGATGGATGAGCTGCAACTCTGACAGAACCTGCTGCTGCTCCTCCTCCATCTTCACCTTCTCCTCCTGCATCTTCTCCTCCTGCATCCTCTCCTCCTCCACCTTCTCCTCCTGCATCTTCTCCTCCTCCATCTTGTCCTCCTCTCTGTGCTCCAGGTCTCCTAAGGTGAAGGTTTCCAGGGTGGAGGAGCAGATGGGCGGAGGTGCAGCAGCCGAGGAGTCCAGAAGAGGTAGGACCAGGGTGGAGGACAGAGGAGGCAGGTCAGAGAGCAAGGAAGTGTGAGGAGCACCGAGCCTCATGGAGGAGCCACAGCTGGAGAGGAGGGACGAAGAAAGACGAGAAAACTCTGCCCTCAGCTGCCACAGATCCCTGCAACACAGAGACAGGATGGTCATCTGATGGTCATCTGATGGTCAACTGATGGTCATGTGATGGTCATGTGTTGGTCATCTGATGGTCATCTGATGGTCATGTGTTAGTCATCTGATGGTCATCTGATGGTCATGTGATGGTCATGTGATGGTCATGTGTTGGTCATGTGATGGTCATGTGTTGGTCATGTGTTGATCATATGATGGTCATGCGTTGGTCATCTGATGGTCATGTGTTGGTCATGTGATGGTCATGTGATGTCATCTGATGGTCATGTGTTGGTCATGTGTTGGTCATCTGATGGTCATGTGTTGGTCATGTGATGGTCATGTGATGGTCATCTGATGGTCATGTGTTGGTCATGTAATGGTCATGTGATGGTCATCTGATGGTCATGTGTTGGTCAAGTGTTGGTCATCTGATGGTCATGTGTTGGTCATGTGTTGGTCATCTGATGGTCATGTGTTGGTCATCTGATGGTCATGTTTTGGTCATCTGATGGTCATGTGTTGGTCAAGTGTTGGTCATCTGATGGTCATGTGTTGGTCAAGTGTTGGTCATCTGATGGTCATGTGTTGGTCATGTGTTGGTCATCTGATGGTCATGTGTTGGTCATCTGATGGTCATGTTTTGGTCATCTGATGGTCATGTGTTGGTCAAGTGTTGGTCATCTGATGGTCATGTGTTGGTCAAGTGTTGGTCATCTGATGGTCATGTGTTGGTCATGTGTTGCTGTAGCGGAGCAATGTGATTGGGTGCAGTAGATGTACCTGTCTGCGGCGGTCTTCAGGGTGTAACAGTGCCGCCTTAGAGAGACCACAGACCTCCACACTGACAGCAGCTGAGCCTGGTGCTGACCCACATGACCCGACCGACACTAAACAAACACAAACATAAACAGATAAACAGATAAACAACGTGTCAGTGTGACAGCGGCTCAGCGCCACCTTCAGGTCAAACTGCTGACCTCCCTCTCTCTCTGCCAGTCTGCCTCCCTCTGCTCTGCCTCCTCCGCAGCTGTCGTCCAATCAGCCGTCAGTTTCTGAAGGTCCTCCCTCAGGGCCCGGTTGGCCCGCCCTGATTGGCTGAGCTGCTCCCGGAGGAGAGCGTTGGTGTCGGCCAAACCAACAGACCTGAGGACAGACACACCTGGTGAGGTCATGGCGGTGATGTCACTACAGCATGAGTGGACAGGTGAACACACCTGTGCTGTTCCTCCTCCAGCCTGATGAGGGCGCTCTCCAAGGAGTCACTGTGCTGCTCTCTGATCCTCCGCTGCAGACACACAACAGACACAAAACAGACACCCAGCAGATACACAACAACAGACACACAGCAGACACACAACAGACACACAACAACAGACACAAAACAGACACACAACAACAGACACAACAGAAACACAGCAGACACACAACACACACAACAGACACACAACAGCTGTAACATCTGGACGATGCAGGGGGCGTACTAGTACTGCTGTTAGTACTGCTGTAGTACCGCTGTAGTACTGCTGTTAGTACTGCTGTTAGTACTGCTGTTAGTACTGCTGTAGTACTGCTGTTAGTACTGCTGTTGTACTGCTGTAGTACTGCTGTTAGTACTGCTGTAGTACTGCTGTTAGTACTGCTGTAGTACTGCTGTAGTACTGCTGTTAGTACTGGTGTAGTACTGCTGTTAGTACTGCTGTTGTACTGCTGTTAGTACTGCTGTTAGTACTGCTGTAGTACTGCTGTTAGTACTGCTGTAGTACTGCTGTAGTACTGGTGTAGTACTGCTGTTAGTACTGCTGTAATACTGCAGTAGTACTGCTGTAGTACTGCTGTTAGTAGTGCTGTAGTACTGCAATAGTACTGCTGTAGTACTGCTGTTAGTACTGCTGCAGTACTGCTGTTAGTACTGCTGTTAGTACTGCTGTTAGTACTGCTGTTAGTACTGCTGTAGGACTGCTGTTAGTACTGCTGTAGTACTGCTGTTAGTACTGCTGTTAGTACTGCTGTAGGACTGCTGTAGGACTGCTGTAGGACTGCAATAGTACTGCTGTTAGTACTGCTGTTAGTATGGCAGTACTACTGCTGTAGTACTGTTACAGTACTGCTATAGTACTACAGTACTACTTGTATCTCACCTCAGTGCTGATCAGCTGTGTGTGTTCATCCTCCACCTGAAGCTCCAAACGTTGACATCGATCCCTGTACTCCAACACCTGCAGTATTCACCAGTACTAGTCAGTATTCACTAGTATTAGTCAGTATTCACTAGTATTAGTCAGTATTCACTAGTGCTAGTCAGTATTCACTAGTACTAGTCAGGACTCACCAGTACTAGTCAGTATTCACTAGTACTAGTCAGTACTCAACAGTACTAGACAGTATTCACTAGTAATAGTAACTAGTACTAGTCAGTATTCGCCAGTACTCATCATTACTAGTCAGTATTCACTAGTATTAGTCATTATTCACAAGTACTAGTCAGTATTTACTAGTACTAGTCAGTATTCACCGGTACTAGTCAGCATTCACCAGTACTTGTCAGTATTCACTAGTACTAGTCAGTACTCACCAGTATTACTAGTACTAGTAAGGGTACCACAACAGACTATTATTTATTGATGAATCAATCAGATATTTTACAGATCATTCGATTCATCTGTTTAAACTGAAACCAATAAAACTGATCAGTCACTGATCTGATTATTGATCACCGGTCAGCACCCGGTTCAGATTAACAAGTCCTGGTTCTGATGGTCCTGGTTCTGGCCCACAGTGCCCTCCAGAACCAGAACCCTGGCCCTGACCTTGTCCTGGAGCCGGTGGATGAGCAGCGCCTGCCGGGCCTCCCTCTCTCTAGACTCCCTCAGCCTCCTCCTCCACTCCCTCTCCTCCCCCTCAGAGGGGCCGAGCGCCGGACACACCGATTGGCTGAGCTGTAGAGAGTGTAGAGAGAGAGGTGATGATTGGCTGAGCTGTAGAGAGAGAGAGGTGATGATTGGCTGCTGCTGATCACATGAAGCCCCCCCCCCGGCCCCCTCCTCACCCGCTGACTCAGCGCCCTACTCCTCGCCTGAAGCTCCACCCCCTCAGCTCGACTGTCCGCCAGCGCCTCCTGCAGGCGACGCACTTCCTGTTGGAGCTCCGCCTTCTCCTGCTGCCAGCCAATCAGCAGCTCTGACTCCATGCTGGCAGCTCACCTGTCTGAACAGATTCTGAGGATTATTGATCTGAGTGATGTCAGTGATTATCGATCAGTAAACCAGATCAGATAATCAATGATCAGCAGATGTTCTTCATGCTGACTCCAGGTTCCAGCAGGAAGCTTCATACAGGATCCAGAATAATTATCTGGTTTCTGAGCGTGTTGGCAGCAGATACTCTGGAAGCAACTCCTCCTAACGCCTCCATCCCAGAGGAGGTCCAGTTGCTCCAGAGTCCAGAGAAGAACCCGTTATGGGTTCTCTGAGATGAATCTGGACCACCTGCAGACATCAGATCCTCAGAGCTGGACTCATGAAGGATTCCTGCTGAAGACTCAGAACCAATCAAACTTGGTTTTAGTTCAGGTCATTCAGGTTCTAGTTTGGTTCTTCTGAGCATACTAAGGTTAATCATGGAGTTCCTCAGGGTTCTGTCTTAGGACCAATACTGTTCACATTATACATGCTTCCCTTAGGCAATATTATTAGGAAGCACTGTATTAATTTCCATTGTTATGCTGACGACCCTCAATTGTATTCATCTATGAAGCCAGATGAAACTAATCAGCTAGCCAGACTGCAAGATTGTCTTAAGGACATAAAGACCTGGATGACCTATAATTTCCTACTACTAAATTCAGACAAGACTGAAGTCATTTTATTTGGCCCCAAACATCTTAGAAAATTGCTTTCAAAGCATATAGTTCCTCTGGATGGTATTACATTGGCCTCCAGTACTACTGTGAGGAACCTTGGCGTTATTTTTGACCAGGACATGTCCTTTAACACACATAAAACAAATCTGTAGGACTTTCTTTTTTCACCTGAGAAATATTGTGAAAATTAGGAACATCCTGTCTCAGAGTGATGCAGAAAAACTAGTCCATGCATTTGTTACTTCTAGGCTTGACTACTGTAATTTCTTATTATCAGGTTGTCCCAATAGCTCTCTGAAACATCTACAGCTGATCCAAAACACTGCAGCCAGAGTACTGATGGGAGTTAGCAAGAGAGATCATATTTCTCCTATACTGGTTTCTCTTCATTGGCTTCCTGTTAAATATAGAATTCAAAATCCTTCTTCTGACATATAAAGCTCTTAACAACCAATCTCCATCATATCTTAAAGACCTGATAGTACCATATTATCCTAGCAGAACTCTTGGCTCTCAGACTGCAGGCTTACTTGTTGTTCCTAGAATCTCTAAATGTAGAATGTGAGGCAGAGCCTTCAGTTATCAGCTTCTCTCCTGTGGAACCAGCTCCCAGTCTGGGTTCTGGAGGCGGACACCCTCTCTATTTTTAAGACCAGGCTTAAAACCTTCCTTTTTGACAAATCTTATAGTTAGGACTGACTGGGGGACCCTGAGGGGGTCAGCTGGAGTCTTCCTCTTGGACGTCCCTTAGTTCTGCCCCTAGTTCTGCTGCTACAGGCCTAGGCTGCTGGAGGACCTCTCTGGATGCACTGAGCCCTTCTCTATCTACCATTAGATTTAATATATATACCATCATTGCATAACACTCACTCTGTTTCTCCCTGTGTCCTTTCTCTGAGTGTCCCTGATCCCAGAGCTGGATGCTTCAGATCTGTGGTGGTTCTCCCACCAACTGGCCTAATCTCCATCTGTGGGATGCTGCTGCTGCTGACCTTCCTCCAGCCCACTGCTTCCAGCTGCCCATTTCCATCAATCTACTCTGCATCACCCTCACTATACTTGATTTGCTCATCTACTTACTGTTTGAATGTTACTACCAGCTATATATGTAGTATATTTATGCCAGAGCCATACACCATAGCAGTAAACTAGGAATCAGTTTCAATGTTAGCTTCTACTTTGTATGTATCATCTATCTGATCATACATGTATCCAACTGTTATATGTTCCTTGTTCCCCACCCCCCTCTACAGTGTGTTAGTTGTATACTTGTTGTGTAGTTGTTGTGTTAGTTGTGTAGTAGTTGTATACTAGTTATGTAGTTGTGTGTTAGTTGTGTACTAGTTGTGTACTAGTTCTGTAGTTGTGTACTAGTTATGTGTTAGTTGTGTAGTTGTGTACTAGTTGTTTTAGTTGTATACTAGTTGTGTACTAGTTGTGTACTCGATGTGTGTTAGTTGTGTACTAGTTGTGTGTTGCTATCAGAACCGGACCACTCACCGGTCCTTCCTTCCTTCCTCCAGCGGGTCTCTCTCATCTCTCTGCCGGCTCCGGGCTCCGGGCTCCTCTCTTCGCCTGCTACCTGTGCAGGTGATCGGTGTCGGTAATCCGTTTATGTTGGACGTTAATCTGCCGTTAAAGTGCAGTGGCAGCAGCTACCGAACCGGACTGGACCGGTTCCTGCTTCTTCCCGTCCGGCTGCTGGAGAACCGGGACTCAACGGTCAGAAGTCAAAGCTTGACCCGGTTTAAGGGCAGAACTCCACAGGTTCCTCCGGAGAACTAGCGGCGGCTGTCCGCACTTTCAAACCGGGAGCCTCACCCTTTACCCGGACACTGACGGTCAGCTGACCCGCTGGAAGCCACGGAGGGCCGGGTCACAGCGACACCTAGCGGCCGGAGGCTGTAGCACAGCCAGATTCATGATCAATAAATATTATTTACACTGATGAAAATATTTACTGATAATTTATACATCTTACCCTGGCTCCAAGTTAATGCAAAATATAAATATTATTAATAATAAAATAGAATAATAATAATAAAAACATTTACACTGACCTCTAATCCATAAAAGTAAATAAATAAAATATTCACACTGATTTCTAATAAAATAAAGTAAATCTGTCCACTAACCTGTAATATATTTATAATGATTTCCAATAAATGCAAATAAAATATTTCCGCTGATGCCTAAAAAACAATAATTTAAATATTTACACCTTATTTAAACTTCAACATGATGTTTAGAAAATAAAGCAGAACAATGAATAAAGTAGATTTTATTTAATGAGCATGTTTTTAACTGTACAGAATGACATCCCAGAGATATTTCTGCTGAATTATAAAGTATAAAAGTACACAGAAATAATTAAATTACTGTGAAAGTACACGTTTTAAAGGTAAAATACAAAATAAATATCAAATATTGAGAAATTTAAAACAAACATAAGAAAACAAATGAAGTAAATCAGAGGAAAATGTCTTTAAATAAACTTCAGACATTAAAATGACAGATTCCTGCTGGTGTGGTTCCACCTGAACATTTGAACGTTTAGAAGAAAAACAGACGAGAACACAGGGTTGGGTTTTAATGTTTCTCCTGAGAATAACATCACAATATTCTGATAAAACTTTATTAGTTCTGTTTAAATTGATTAAATCCAAACCAGACTAGATGAACATCTCTGTGGTTCTGTCTCAGGTTCTAAACAGATCTCTGTCTCCTTTAAAATGTTTAGATTTATTATTATTATTATTATTATTATTATTATTATTATTATTATTATTATTATTATCATTATTATTATTATTATGATAGGAATGTGTTTTATTGGTCTGCTTTTACAGCAGTTCTGATCACATGATGCTCAGGTTCTACTACAGATCCTTCAGAAAGCTTTTCTTTGCTGCATCATCATGAAGTCAACATTAATTCTCAGAATAGCTTATGAGGTTATTAGGAAGAAAATATTTCATATATTCAATACAATCCCCACTGCAGTGAAGTTAAATCACGTTTCTCATCCTGGAATTAACCAGAAGACGATGATGGTTCTAGTACTGATCAATGTGTCCTTCATGCTCCGATACATCCCATAAGACTGAAGCTCAGAGGTATTTATAGAGAAACCAGGTTCATTTGGATGAATTTAAACTGATCTGGAGTCAGTTTTACCAGAACTCAGATGTTTCTCCTCCTAAAATGTCATGGTTCTATCTGCTGGACTGATGAAGTTCTGGAAAAGTCCATTAAAAAGAGATAAATCTGGACCCACCTCTATGGACTTAAAGGACCTGGAATGTTCTAAGTGAGACTAAACTTAAAGAGAACGGAGAGTTCTACCTTCATACTGGGAATATTTCCATAGTTCCAGGTCCTTGAAGTCCATAGAGGAGCACGTCCCCTGGAGAAAGTTCTACAGCTGACCTACCGACAACTGGAGAAAGTTCTAGAGTTGACCTACCGACAACTGGAGAAAGTTCTAGAGTTGACCTACCGACAACTGGAGAAAGTTCTAGATTAGACCTACCGACAACTGGAGAAAGTTCTAGAGTACACCTACCAACAACTGTCCAGTTGTTGGTAGGTGTACTCTAGAACTCTAGAACTTTCTACAGGGGACATTCTCCTGTATGGACTTCAAGGACCTGGAACTATGGAAATATTCCCAGTATGAAGGTAGAACTCTGATTATTAGTAAAGTTACTGGAGATGAAGAACCAGATGTTCTGAAGAGGTTCTCGTGAATCTTAATGGACTGACCCATCAGCAGAACTTTACACGATCCGGTTCCTTCAACCAGAGTGCTGCAATCATCAAGTTTATGCTCCAGAGTTTCTCAGCTGAAGATGACGAAAGTCCAGTTCCTCGTTCTGGTTCTGCTTCTGTCAGTCCTCAGGCAAGTTCCTGATTCTGGTTCTGGTTCTGGTCCTGGTTGTGGTCCTGGTCCTGGTTGTGGTTCTGGTCCTGGTTGTGGTCCTGGTCCTTGTTCTTGTGTTGTGGTTCTGGTTGTGGTCCTGGTCCTGGTTGTGGTCCTGGTCCTGGTCCTGGTCCTGTCAGTAAGTCTTCAGTCTGAACACCTTACTGAGCCTGGAGGTGGCGCTGGAGTAGAGGAGGAACTGTCCCTGCTCGGTCTTGAAGTGTTCCCAGTCTCTGCAGCCGAAGGTGGGCAGACTGTGGACTGGAACGAAGCCCTCATAGCCCTGGTATCTGGGACATTTGACAGGTGAGTCTACCCGTCCACACACACACACACACACACACACACACACACACACACACACACACACACACACACACACACACACACACACACACACACACACACACCTGTCCAAGTGAGCTGTACACACCTGTAGATGACGCTGTTCAGAGAATACGAGTTTCCATCATGAGAGTTCGCCACAACCAGAAACTTTTCATCTCCAACAGTGAAGAACTCCCAGTCCACCGCACTGCACAACAACAACAACATCAACAACATAATAACACAACACTACACAACAACAAAAACAACACAACGTCAACAACACAAAGACACAATAACATCAAAAACACAACACAATAAAAAGACCACAACAACATCAACAACACAATAACAACACAATATCAACAATACAACAACAAACAACACAAAAACGACAACAATGACACAACAAAAACAACACAACAAAAGACAACACAAGATCAACAACACAACAACATCAACAACAACACAGCAACACAACAATAATACAACACAACAACAACAACACAATAACAGAATAACGACATCAACAACAACACAACAACAACAATACAACATCAACAACACAACAACAACTACACAATAACACAATAACAACAACAACACAATAACACAATAACAACAACAAAACATCAACAACAATACAACAACAACACAACAATACAACACAAAAATGACAACACAACAATAACAACACAACAAACAACAGCACACGACCACAACAACACAACAAAAACAACACACACAACAATACAACAACAACATCAACAACACATCAACAATAAAAACAACACAAAAACACACAATAACACAGCAACACAACAACAATAACACAACACAACAACAACAACACAATAACAGAATAACAACGACATCAACAACACAACATTAACAACAATACAACATCAACAACACAACAACTACACAATAACACAATAACAACAACAACACAATAACAGAATAACAACGACATCAACAACAACACAACATCAACAACACAACAACAACTACACAATAACACAATAACAACAACAACAACAACACAATAACAACACATCAACAACAATACAACAACAATACAACACAAAAATGACAACACAACAATAACAACACAACAAACAACAACACACACGACCACAACAACACAACAACAAAAACAACACACACAACAATACAACAACAACATCAACAACACAACAACACAACATCAACAATACAACAACACAAAAACACACAATAACACAGCAACACAACAACAATAACACAACACAACAACAACAACACAATAACAGAATAACAACGACATCAACAACACAACATCAACAACAACACAATATCAACAACACGACAAGAACTACACAATAACACAATAACAACAACAACAACACAATAGCAACAACACAACATCAACAACAATACAACAACACAACAATACAACAACACAACAATACAACACAAAAATGACAACACAACAATAACAACACAACAAACAACAACACACACGACAACAACACAACAACAAAAACAACACACACAACAATACAACAACAACCCAACAACAACATCAACAACACAGCAACACAACATCAACAATACAACAACACAAAAACGACAACACAACAACAAAAACAACACAACAAACAGCAACACACCCAACAACACAAGAACAAACTACACAGCAAAAGGTAAACCAAAAATATTACCAATTCACAGAAATAGAATCAAGAAGTTCCAACAATAGAAAAAAAGTTCAACAATGTAAGAAAAAGGATAAAATTTTACGAAAACTCAAAAAAGTCTGAAAAATAAGAATGTCATATGAAAATTAATTCATTAAAGTCCTGAAGTGTCTCAGAAACGACTCAAGATTTTTTAAAAAAAAGATTGGAAAAAAAAGATGAATAATAAACGTAAGGCATCGCTGCAGGTGGTTCAGTCAGGAACCTGTAGAGCTCCAGGTGAGCTCCTACTGAGCTCCTACTGAGCTCCAGGTGAGCCTCACCTGTGTGTCAGGATGTCCTGGAAGCGGATGAAGGTCTGGGTCAGCATGTTGAGCTCGTACACGGTGGAGTTGATGCTGTAGAGACTCGGACCGTGATCAGAAACCTTCTGACTGTTGGCAACGGCCAGGAAGAACCTGCCATCGATCTGGAACGTCTCCCAGTCTGTGGCTCCAACCGTCTGCAGAGGAGAACAAACACTTAGAACACCTTCATAGAACAGGAGGTTCTACCTGGTAGTCACCAGGTGAACAAGAATGTAGGAACTGTTCATTCACTGAAACTGGTTCTACAGGATCATCATCTGTACATCAATCCTCATTCACCTGGACAGGTAACAGCCTATCACAGGGTTAGATGGTTCTACGTGGTTCTGTAGAAGTTCGAGATGGTTCTTTAGATGGTTTTAAATGGTTCTTTAGATGTTTTAAATGGTTCCGTAGATGCTCTAAATGGTTCTAAATGGTTCTGTAGATGTTCTAAATGGTTCTGTAGATGTTCTCAATGGTTCTAAATGGTTTTGTAGATGTTCTAAATGGTTCTGTAGATGGTTCTAAATAGTTGTGTAGATGTTCTAGATGGTTCTGTAGATGTTCTAAATAGTTCTGTAGATGTTCTAGATGGTTCTGTAGATGTTCTAAATGGTTCTGTAGATGGTTCTGTAGATGTTCTAGATGGTTCTGTAGATGTTCTGTAGATGATTCTACATGGTTCTGTAGATGTTCTAGATGTTCTAGATGGTTCTGTAGATGGTTTTAGATAGTTCTGTAGATGGTTCTGTAGATGGTTCTGTAGATGGTTCTAGATAGTTCTGTAGATGGTTCTGTAGATGGTTCTAGATGTTCTGTAGATGGTTCTGTAGATGGTTCTAGATAGTTCTGTAGATGGTTCTGTAGATGGTTCTAGATGTTCTGTAGATGGTTCTGTAGATGGTTCTGTAGATGTGGTTCCCCAGCGTTCTTGGTGCAGGATTGATGTCTAGCTGATGTTATTTGAAGTGGAGCTTCTCTGGATAAACTGGTCAGACTGTTTCTGTGGAACCTTCAGCATTCTGCTGACAGGAGATGAATTACAGCTGCAGGTGGTTTCATGAAGCTTTAACATGTTCTTGTGGTTTTTGATGCAGTTGGAAAGTCCCGACACTGGCTCATTAATTACTCTGGTTTCCTGACTTTGGGTTCCACATTTTTAATCTCAGCGTGGTGAACTACCAGCTGATTTTATGGAGCTGCTTTCATGTGAATGTCTGTCGTCACATTAAGGTCTGATGAGCGTTTGAAGGTTCTCCTCTAGAAGAACAGCTGCAGACAAACTGCCAGCAGGATTCAAAGGCAGCTGGTTCTGAAAATGAGGTTGAAATCCTGATGTTCTGTCACATCTCTTTATTCTACGTTCCTCCTAAAACATAAAAAACTAAACCTCCTCTTCCTGGTTCCATTCAACAGAAACACTGCTCAGAAGACATTTCTTTGTCTTTGTAACCAGGTGAGATTTTACAGGACAACAGGTGTCAGGATGAACGCTAGCGACAGGAACACGTGTGTTGTCATGGTAACTGTGATGATCCTCCTCATCATGTCTGTCTGGAACTCACCTGAACAGGTAATAACAGCCTGAAGGGTTCAGACTTTATCTGAGCTGTTTCTGTTTTCATTTATTATTATTATTATTATTATTATTATTATTATTATTATTATTATTATTACATATTATATAATAAGAATAAGAATAAGAATAACTGCAGTAAATATTAGAGACATTAAAGCTGTATGTGTGTGTGCGTGGAAAAGACCTCTGAGCCTGCATTGTGATAAAGGGGGATCTTTTTAAACTTGTAGGGAAAAAGAAAAAACATACACCCCTCTACCTCTATCCCTCTACCTCTACCTCTCCACCCCTCTACCTCTACCCCTCTACCTCTACCCCTCTACCTCCAACCCTCTACATCTCCACCCCTCTACCTCTCTACCTCTACCCCTCTACCTCTCCACCCTTCTACCTCTACCCCTCTATCTCTACCACTCTACCTCTCCACCCCTCTATCTCCAACCCTCTACCTCCACTCCTCTACCTCTCCACCCCCTACCTCTCTACACCTCTACCCCTCTACCTCTCCACCCTTCTACCTCTACCCCTCTATCTCTACCACTCTACCTCTCCACCCCTCTATCTCCAACCCTCTACCTCCACTCCTCTACCTCTCCACCCCCTACCTCTCTACACCTCTACCTCTCTACCCCTCTACCTCTCCACCCCTCTACCTCTCCACCCCTCTACCTCTACCTCTCCATGACTCTACCTCTACCTCCAACCCTCTACCTCCACTCCTCTACCTCTCCACCCCTCTACCTCTCTACCTCTACCCCTCTACCTCTCCACCCCTCTACCTCTCCACCCCTCTACCTCTACCCCTCTACCTCCAACCCTCTACCTCCAACCCTCTACCTCCACTCCTCTACCTCTACCCCTCTACCTCCAACCCTCTACCTCCAACCCTCTACCTCCACTCCTCTACCTCTATCCCTCTACCTCCAACCCTCTACCTCTTCTGTCCCTCTCAACTCGCCCGGCCAGCAGCAGATCGGTCCCCCCACATAAAAAGCCGGGTTCTGCTCCAGGTTTTTTTCCCTGTTAAAGGGGTGTTTTCCTTGCCACTGTCTCCATAGGGCTGCTCTGGGGGTTCAGGCATATGGGTTCTGTAAAGCGGCTTGAGACAATTTGACTGTAATTGGCGCTATATAAATTAAATTAAATTGAATTGAATTGAATTGACTACAGCTGGAGTTACTGATGGACGACCACACTGACCGGGATGTTCTGGAACACCTGGAAGCATCCGTCCAACCAGACGTACACGGTGGAGCTGATGGAGGTGGTCCGGCCGTCAAACGTGTTGGCCACCACCAGGAAGTGGTACGGTCCCACGCTGAAGAACTCCCAGTCGTACGCTCCGGACGTGGACAGGGTCTGGTTCACCTCAAACAGCTGAGAGACACGAGTCAGGACATGAGAAGACATCAGGGAGGACAGGTGAGACGGGAGCCATCCACTGATTGGACAACAGGACAGGTACCTGTGTGTCGTGGTTCCACCTGTAGATCACGCTGTGGATGTTGTGGTTGGAGTCTCTGGCTGAGGACAGAGAGACGATCATCAGTCTAACAACCAGAAGACAATCAGGACACAACAAGCTGAGGCACTATGTGCAGACTTCAGCTCCACGGCTGTGACAGGCATGTTACAGGCATGTTATAGGCATGTTACAGGCATGTTATAGGCGTGTGGTACAAATGTGTTAGAGGCATGTTGAAGGCATGCTACAGGCATGTTACAGGCATGTTGAAGGTGTGTTACAGGTATGTTGAAGGTGTGCTACAGCCATGTTGACGGCATGCTACATGCGTGTTACAGGCATGTTGAAGACGTGTTACAGACATGTTACAAGAGTGTTACAGGCCTGTTACAGGCATGCTACAGGTGTGTTACACACTGTGTTACAGGCGTGTTGAAGGCGGGCTACAAGCATGTTACAGGTGTGTTGAAGGCATGTTACAGGCGTGCTACACGCTTGCTACAGATGTGTTGAAGGCATGTACGGACATGTTATAAGAGTGTTACAGGCCTGTTTCAGGCATGTTATAGGCATGTTACAGGTGTGTTGAAGGCGTGCTACATGCTGTGTTATAGGTGTGTTGAAGGCGTGTTACATATGTGTTACAGGCGTGTTACAGACATGTTACCGATGTGTTGAGGGCGTGCTACAGGCATGTTGAAGGCATGTTAAAGGCATGTTACAGACATGGAAAAAGCTGCATGACTGAATGCAGCCACTTCATTGCGCCTGCGTGAGAACGGCTGCACGTCTGTCTGCTTGGTGTGTTGGTGCTTGTTTTTTTGATTTCTCTGATTTCTACTAATGCAGACCAGCATTAATAGACTCGTATATTCGAAAGCAGAGTTGCTGACACTGGAAAACAATGTTAAGGCTGGTGTACGCCATCTGATTCCACCGGAGCTAAGGCGGAAGTACCGGGGTTGCCGAGCCCGTCGTAAACACAAGGCAAAAATGAAGGCTAGAATCACCAATCGGACGCTTTTTAAACCACCTATCCCTTCCGTTGTCATGGGGAATGTTAATGCATTGACGAACAAGATGGATGAGCTTACCGCGCTGATTGGGAGCCAACGGAGCTACACCGAGGCAAGTCTGCTCATCTTCACGGAGACGTGGCTCACTAGCTACGTACCGGATGCTACAGTGGACCTGCCCGGCTTTTCCGTCGTGCGAGCAGATCGGGACCCCGATGCCAGCGGGAAGAGCAAAGGTGGGGGACTTATTCTGTATGCTAACCAGCGATGGTGCCATCCTAACCATCTGACTGTTAAAACTGCGTTATGCAGCCGGGATTTGGAGCTACTGGCTGTTAGCATCAGACCGTACTACGTACCACGTGAGTTCTCACACGTCATCGCGCTCTGTGTTTACGTTCCTCCGAGGGCGGACGCAGAGGCGGCGCGTGAGTCCATTTACAACATCACTACGGCTCTTCAGTCCCAGCATCCTGATGCGTTTTTTCTCATTTCTGGTGATTTTAACCATGTAACCTTGGACACTACTCTTGCTTCCTTTCACCAGTATGTCAGCTGTCACACAAGGAAAAATAGGACAATAGACCTGTTGTATGCAAATATTAATGATGCATACTCAGTCTCCCCCCTTCCTCCTCTTGGTAAATCGGATCATAACCTGGTCCACCTGAAGCCCACATATACTCCACTTGTAAAGAGGCAAATTGTGACAACTAGGCAGATCAGGAGATGGTCTCCTGAAGCTGAGGATGCACTCAGAGACTGCTTTGCCACAACAGACTGGAGTGTATTGGTGGATTCATATGGGGAGGACCTTGAGGGGGCAGTGGGGTGCTTGACAGACTATTTGAACTTTTGTGTGGACCAGGTGGTGCCTGTTAAAACAGTGAGGTGTTTTGCTAACAACAAACCATGGATTACTTCTGAGGTGAAGAAAGTCCTGAATAAGAAGAAGAGGGCGTTTGGGAGCAAAAACGGTGAGGTGTTGAGAGATGTGCAGAAGGAGGTGAAGATCTGCCTAAAGGGGGCACATGAGGCATACAGCAAGAAGCTGGAGAAGCAGCTGAGTAACAACAGCATGCGGGAGGTCTGGAATGGTATGAAAACCATTACAGGCTGTCGCAGCAAGGGTAGTGTGGGCTGTCCGGATCTACAGAAAGCCGAGGAGCTGAACACTTTTTTAAATCGTTTCAGTCTCCCCATGACCACTGGCTCCACCCCACATCCCTCCTCTGCTCCTCTTGACCATCACCATCTTGCTCCTCCTGCACATGGCTCTCTTTCGCTCTCACGTACGCTCACCACTCCCACCTCGACCCCATCGCTTCCCACCATTACAGCAGTCCAAGTGACAACTGAGCTGCTACATCTACACCCTAGGAAGGCAGCAGGTCCGGATCAAGTCTGTCCACGGCTCTTGAAGACTTGTGCTGCTGAGCTTGGAGGACCTCTACAACAGGTCTATAACCTGAGTCTGCGTCTGGGGCGAGTACCCTCACTGTGGAAAACATCTTGCATCGTTCCAGTTCCAAAGAAGGGCCGCCCTCAGGAGCTGAATGACTACAGGCCAGTTGCGCTTACATCGCACTTGATGAAGATACTGGAGCGTCTGGTCCTGCAGTTCCTACAACCTCAGGTGCAGCTGGTAAAGGACCCCCTCCAATTCGCCTATCAGGAGAAGGTGGGGGTTGAGGATGCTGTCCTCTACCTTTTACACCGTGCCCTCGCATACCTGGATGTTGGGGGGTGCATGGTGAGGATGCTATTCTTCGACTTCTCCGGTGCTTTTAATACGATTCATCCCAGCCTTCTCCAGGAGAAACTTAACATCATGGCTGTGGACCCCTACCTCGTTAACTGGATTACGGACTACTTGACCAACAGGCCACAGTTTGTTCGAGTGGGGGGTGGCAGGTCCTCAACACTGACCTGCAGCATTGGAGCACCTCAGGGTACGGTGCTGTCGCCCTTCCTCTTCACCCTCTATACTTCAGACTTTCGGTACAACTCAGACACATGCCACATGCAGAAGTTCTCTGACGACACTGCAATTGTGGCGTGTATCAGGGGAGGAGAAGAGGGTGAATATAGGGACCTGGTGAAAGACTTTGTGGGGTGGTGTCAGCGGAACAACCTTCAGCTGAACACCACTAAAACAAAGGAGGTGGTGCTGGACTTTCGCCGGGCACCCTCCTCTCTGCAGCCCATCGGAATTAATGGATCTGCTGTTGAGATGGTTTCCACCTACAGGTACTTGGGGCTGCAGCTGGATAACAAACTGAGCTGGTCAGCAAATATGGACTCTGTGTACAAGAAGGGGCAGAGCAGACTTTACTTTCTTAGAAGGCTGGCTTCATTCAGGGTCTGTTCTAAGTTACTGTACATGTTCTATCAATCCATTGTGTCCAGTGTCCTTTTTTATGCTGTTGTGTGCTGGGGGGGCAGCGCTAAGAGGAAGGACATCCAGAGGCTGAACAGGCTGGTGCGTAAAGCTTGCTCTGTGGTTGGACTGAGTCTGGACTCTGTGGAGAAGGTGCTGGAGCAGAGGACACTCTCTAAAATCAGGGCCATCCTGTCCAATGAGAGCCACCCCCTGAATTCGGTCTTCTCCCATCAGAGGAGCACCATGAGCTCCAGACTCCTGTCACTGAGGTGCTCCACTGAGAGACTGAAGAACTCTTTTGTCCCAGGTGCCATCAGGCTGTATAATGCAGCCATTTCAGGTAGGAGCAGGAGAGGAGTGCTGGAGATGTCCTGAGCATTGTTTTGCTGTGTCTGATAACTTGCACATTTCAGTGTTGTTTTAATTATTTATTTATTTATTGCATTTTTTAAATATGTACTCTATCTTTTATCCTTGTTCTGTGTCTGTGTGGATGTGAGCAACAGACTGTTGTAATTTCCCTCGGGATTAATAAAGTACTTTGACCTTGACCTTGACCTTGATATTACAGGTGTGTTACATGTGATGCAGCATTGATCTGACCACAGAGCAACTGCTACAGAAGCTGTTTGTGATCTCAGCCGACACACTTGAGCAGGTAAAGGAGGAAGACATAGCAGCTCCCATGTTTGTGTCAGATGAAAACTGGTATCTCCACCATCTAACAGGTGAAGGAAAACATCCTGGAATGGCGCTGAAGGTAATCTGATCCTTTAAAAGGAGGAACCTCAAAACATGTTCTGTTTGATCTCAGAGTCTCATAGGAGAGAATGTACATACTATCAGCTGATGGTTCTGTCGCTGATTAGATCATCAGACGTGATTCTGTGGAGGAGTTTAGACAAACTCTGACTGATAGAAACCTCCCTCAACACTCTGACTTCCTGTCTACCTCGTCTGTGATTGGCTACGACCAGGAAGCTGTGATTGTGGATGCTGAAGGCCTCCCAGTCCTGAGCAGCGTGAGTCTCCAGAGTCTGAAAACGGACGAAACGCCGCCGGCGCCAGTTCCACCGATAGATGACTGACAGTTCAGGCTCTACCTCCCTCAGGTTCGCCACCACCAGAAAAATCTGAAGGACAAAAACACGACAACTGAGCTAAGATACGTCACCTGTTACAGAGTTCCACCTGCAGCAGACACACTAACATCAAACATACAGTCTGCAGAAAGATTCTAACCTCTGAACCATCATCAGTTTAACAGGACTTTATGGACAAGATGTCAACAGAGTTCTACAAAGGAATGCAAATTAATGAAGGATATACAATAAGTTTCTGCATCAGTATTTACCTTCTAGATCTGACTAGAGCAGGACTAGTGAGGGAGGCCACCAAGATATTGCTAGGTATTGATAGTTCTGATGTTTACTGATTGACAGATATTGATAGTTCCAATGATTATTGATTGATAGATATTGATCGTTCTGTTCAGATGTTTATTGATTGATGGATATTGATAGTTCTGATGATTATTGATTGATAGATATTAATCGGTATCTATCACCTGGTCATCGATGGTGAAGTGCTTCCAGGCCCGGGCCTCTTGGGTGCTGATGTTCTGGTACAGCTGGAAGGAGCCATCTGTCCATCGGTAGATTCCTGAACCGGGCCGAGAGTCCCTGCCAGAGGAGATGGAGCGTTATCATGGAGACACGGAGGCTCAGGACAAGGTCAGGTATGTGGGTTTACCTGTTGGCTGTAGCCATGAACAGGCCTTCAGCTGGGATGGAGAAGACCTCAACGTCGAAGGTTTCTGAGCGGGTGTAGAGGTCCTGGTAGTCCTCCAGGTAGTCCAGACGCTCTGGACCTGCAGAGGAAGGAGGACCACTGAGTGGACAGACTGGGATGGAACCACAGAGATGCTCTTCCTCCATCTAACGGTCAAATGAAGCAACAGAACAAACTGACTCTTTTCAGACAGCAAAACCACTTCTTGAATGCTGGAGTTTCAGGTGTCAGCTGCAGGTTAGTCAATGTGACCAGAGCTCAAGCTGCTGGAAGATGAGCAATAGACATGTTTAGAATGTTTGCTGTTAATGGGGATGTTCTGGTACGTTCTCCTGTCGGTTTTAGAGAGAGTTTTCTACTCAAGGCTGATATTCTGCAGTGATCATAAGGAAAGAAGTAAAAAAAACCTCTTTAGTCATCAGGATCTTCTCTATTATTTGGATGATGTTCATTTTGTCGTTAATTATCATAGGATAACGTTATTTTTTATACCGACAAATCAAAGTAAAGATGGTTTTTTACCTTAGCTGACATGTTTCGACTGCAACTGCAGTCTTCTTCAGAGCGTCATCCGACATGTGCTGACGTGTCCTTTTTATCAGGTGACCGGTCTGACAGATCTGTCAGAATCTGTCAGATAGGCCACGCCCCCCGCCGTCCGGTGGTCTCGGGAGGATGGAGTCCCAGGTATTAGAAGGTGTAGACCCCCTCGTCCCGGTTCATGGAGCAGCTTGCTCGCTTCCTGATCTCGATGGCCTCCTTGATCCATCGTTTATGCTTGTTGGTCTCCGATGTTACAATCCTCCCCCTGTCCCAGTCCATGATATGATTATTTCTTTTGCAGTGATCCGTGATGGCTGATTTTTTGTTTTCTTGTTCGGCTTTTTCTTTTTGTGTTCTTGTGAGTCGTCCGATTGTTTCCTTTTCACATTCTGCCTGGTGTTCTTTTCGTCTTGTGCTGAATGATCTGCCTGTTTCTCCAATGTATGTTTTCTCGCAAGATTTGCACGGAATCTCATATATGATGTTGCATTTATTGTTTTAAATAAAATGAAATATAAAATAAAAAAAAATAATTAAAAATAATTTTAAAAAAATATAAAAATAGAACCGATTTTTTTTTTAAATTTTATATTTTATTTTATTTAAAATAGAACCGGACAATAAATGCAACATCATATACGAGATTCCATGCAAATCTTGCGAGAAAACATACATTGGAGAAACAGGCAGATCATTCAGCACAAGACGAAAAGAACACCAGACAGAATGTGAAAAGAAAACAATCGGACGACTCACAAGAACACAAAAAGAAAAAGCCGAACAAGAAAACAAAAAATCAGCCATCACGGATCACTGCAAAAGAAATAATCATATCATGGACTGGGACAGGGGGAGGATTGTAACATTGGAGACCAACAAGCATAAATGATGGATCAAGGAGGCCATCGAGATCAGGAAGCAGGCGAGCTGCTCCATGAACTGGGACGAGGGGGACTACACCCTCTAATACCTGGGACTCCATCCTCCAGAGACCACCGAACGGCGGGGGGCGTGGCCTATCTGACAGATTCTGACAGATCTGTCAGACCGGTCACCTGATAAAAAGGACACGTCAGCACATGTCGGATGATGCTCTGAAGAAGACTGCAGTTGCAGTCGAAACATGTCAGCTAAGGTAAAAAACCATCTTTACTTTGATTTGTCGGTATAAAAAAATAACGTTATCATAGAATCTTCTCTAATCTGACTTTACTGCAGGTTACAACAAGTCGTGAAGAACATCTCTGCTGATCTGTTTTCTGACATCTTCTACTCTGGAAGCAGCTCTGACACCAACTTTCACCAACGGACTGGACGTCTCACAAAGTTCTGCTTCTGCAGAACAAAGTACCGTCTGTTGGGCTCAGATTATAAAATGATGTTCATCTCTTTAATCGGTAAAAGTCTGATCGCAAAGTCGTCTCATCTGAATAATAAAAACAAAGCAAGTTCCTTCTGTCACATGATCCACTTCTTAGCTCCGCCCAACACAGATGTTATTGGTTTAAAGAAACACAAACAAAACAGCTTCAGAATGATAGTCAGACCATTCTAACTATAGAACTACAGGATGATAGTGAGGTACAGTCGTACCATTCTACATTACAGAATGATAGAGAGGTACAGTCAGACCATTCTATACTACAGAATGATAGAGGTACAGTCAGACCATTCTACAGTATGATAGTGATGTACAGTCAGACCATTCTACAGAACTACAGAATGATAGTGAGGTACAGTCAGACCATTCTACAGTATGATAGTGATATACAGTCAGACCATTCTACAGAACTACAGAATGATAGTGAGGTACAGTCAGACCATTCTAACTATAGAAATACAGAATGATAGTGAGGTACAGTGAGATCATTCTACATTACAGAATGCTAGTGAGGTACAGTCAGACCATTCTACACTACAGAATGATAGAGAGGTACAGTCAGACCGTTCTACACTACAGAATGATAGAGAGGTACAGTCAGACCATTCTACACTACAGAATGATAGTGAGGTACAGTCAGACCATTCTACAATATGATAGTGATGTACAGTCAGACCATTCTACAGAACTACAGAATGATAGTGAGGTAAAGTCAGACCATTCTAACTATAGAAATACAGAATGATAGTGAGGTACAGTCAGACCATTCTACATTACAGAATGATAGTGAGGTACAACCAGACCATTCTACACTACAGAATGATAGTGAGGTACAGTCAGACCATTCTACAGTATGATAGTGATGTACAGTCAGACCATTCTACACAACTACAGAATGATAGTGAGGTACAGTCAGACCATTCTACGGTATGATAGTGATTTACAGTCAGACCATTCTACAGAACTACATAATGATAGGTACAGTCAGACCATTCTAACTATAGAAATATAGAATGATAGTGAGGTGTAGTCAGACCATTCTACATTACAGAATGATAGTGAGGAACAACCAGACCATTCTACACTACAGAATGATAGAGAGGTACAGTCAGACCATTCTACATTACAGAATGATACGGAGGTACAGTCAGACCATTCTACAGTATGATAGTGAGGTACAGTCAGACAGTTCTACACTACAGAATAGGCTGGATAAGTGACTTCCTGTTAAGTTTTTAATGACATGATGTAAATGCAGCTCAGACTGACTTTTACATGTAAAACAATTATTTTCATATGAAGTCATGAAGTAAACCTGCAGCTGTGATCGTTTTAAGTTTATTTTTTGCTGTGGTCTTCTGATGCTGTAGCTTCAGTCACAGTTTTTCAGACTTAGTTTTCATTCATTGAATCAGTAACTGTGAGCCTCGTCTTTCTGATCTGCTAATTCCTGAACAGTGATGTGTTTCCGTGGGATCCCTCAGAGCTGGACTCACTTTGCAGCAGCGATTTCCACGTCCGGCCGTCGCAGATGAACAGACCTCTGCCCCGAGCGTTGAACCACAGCTGGCCGTGTTCTACTGAGGAACACGGAGGACGGGTTCCCAGCCTCACTCTGGCTTCAGCCTCTAGAACGGCAAACAGCAGCTCATAAACACACACAGACTACAAAAAAGTTGGATCAAACTCAGCACAATGTGAAAAATAGAATTTAAAAAAAGAAACAAAAAAATAAACATACTAAAACCAGACTAAACTGGTCAGATCAGACTGAAGAGAAACAGAACATAGAACATCATGAGACCACTGAAACAACCAGAAGCTGCTGAAACATGAACGTCTTCAGATTTCTCTCAGCGGGTCGACAGATGAACAATATTTGACTAAAAGAAAAAACCCTCTGAGATTCTTTGTGTCCATCAGGGAACCAGACTTCAGACTGAAAGGTTCTAATGATGGTTCTGTAGAAACATCAGAACGAGGTTTGAGGAACTTTCTTCTTCTGAACGACATCAAGAATAAACTTCACTGACGGGATTAAAACAATTAGGCGAGCTTTCTGCTGCTGCTGGTTTGGATGTTGGTGCAGAAGATTCAGATGGAACACACCTTTACCTGTAGGACACCTCCTCAGGTGGATGGAAAGCCCCTGAATGCGACAGGTCTGATTCACTCTGATCCCACTGAACACACAGTTAATGCAGCTTTTCATCTCGTCAGGACACACCTGAGGGGGCGGGGCTATTCAAATGAGGCCGTCTGAACAGGTGGAACTGTGATGAGGTTCTGCTTTGATCTCACTAATTATAGCACTCAGCTGTGTTGAAATCTGAAGTCAAGTTGAGGCGGCTGCTGTTTGTGTGGAGCTCAGGTGTGGACAAGTACGTAAATCAAACACGCCCCATGCTGAGCAGCTTTAGATAAACTGAGTCAGGAACCTGAGCACACCTGTACCTGTCCACACCTGTCAGACCTCACTGGGCTGCCATGGAAACACACTTCAAACAGCTCGACAAGCAGGGGTGTCAATCAGACTGATGTAATACACACACACACACACGCACACGCACACACAGTAGCTGTAGGTTCCTGTCAGTCACTAACAAACATCCTGTCAGTCTGCAGCTCAGATTACTGAATCACTGATACCATCACAGCCCCAGGTTTACAGTACACACACACACACACACACACACACACACACACACAGTCCCACAGTGAACTGACTGTAGCTGCTAAAGCTGTTAGCAGCAGATCTCTGTGTTTCACAGACTTTCAGACCTTCATGGTTCCTTCTCTTTGCCTGTTTAGGTGGAAGTTATAACCAGAACCAGAACCTGCTGTGGTTCTGTTGGTTCTGCTCCAGACCAGGTGTAATCTGAACAGTCACAGGAGTCCTCACCGTACGGGTAAACTGGTTCCTGCTGGTCCGGCTGGAGGGGGATGGACTTCAGAACGGCAGGGACGGCCAGCTCGGCCACAGCCGGGTCTGAGGAAGGACAGAGTCGGGGCGTAGCATCCGATCCGGGCAGCAGAACCAGCTGACGGAGGAGGCCCTGAACACAGACAGACAGTGAGAACCAGCAGGAACCACAGCTCTGGTTCTGATCCAGGTCACTGACTCACAGAGAAATGGCCCCTCAACCTTCCCCGACTGCCCACAAAGAACCGGGACCCTCTGGTGCTCAGAGCGCTGGGGAAGGACCGGGCCTGGTTACTGGGAAACACAAAACCAGTTAGTGCTGCACCAAACCAGTTCAAACCGCTCTTCACTGGTTAGTGGGAGACACTGAACCAGTCAGTGCTGCAGCAAACCAGTTCAAACCGGTCTCCACTGGTTACTGGGAGACACAAAACCAGAGTCTAAATCAGACTCGTCCCTCTTTGTACCCGGCTCATAACTGAACCTGAAAAAACTGAACAGGTCTAAACTGGCGTGAACTGGTCTGAACTATTCTGAACTGAGGTGAACAGGTCTGAACCCATCTGTATGAACCAGTCTGAACCTGTCTAAACTGGTCTGAACTAGTCTGAACCAGTTTGAACCAGTATGAACTGGTATGAACAATCCTGAACCAGTCTGAACCGGTCTGAGGTGACTCACAGCTCCAGAGGAAGTCCACAGTCGACAGTCAGCGTGGCATACGGGCCGCTGACTGCCAGAACCACGGTGTGCCAGCGGTTGTCATCCAATCCAACATCCTTAAAACTCTGCCGGCTCCGCCCACCAACACCAGGGGTCGTGTTCAACAAGTGGAGACGGTTCTTGGACACGCGTAACCCCAGCAACAATGAATCAGATCCCTCCTTCACCACAGAGAAGATGTACTCATTTGTCTGAAACAGAGACACAAAGAACAGGTTAGACCAGACCAGACCAGACTGGACCAGGCCGAACCAGACCAGACCGAACCAGACCAGACTAGACCAGACTAGACCAGACCAGACCAGATCAGATCAGATCAGACCAGACCAGACCAGACCGGACCAGACCAGACCAGACCAGACCGGACTAGACCGGACTAGACCAGACTAGACCAGACCGGACCAGACCAGACCAGGCCGAGCCAGACCAGACCAGACCAGGCCGAACCAGATCAGACCAGACCAGACCGGACCGAACCAGCTCAGACCAAACCGAACTAGACCAGGCCGGACCGGACCGGACCGGTCCGGAGCGGACCAGGCCAGACCGGATAGAACCAGACCAGACCAGATCGGACCAGATCGGACCAGACCAGACCGGACCAGATCGGACTAGACCAGACCAGACCAGACCAGACCAGACCAGGTTCTGCTGGTTCTTGCACTGCTACATCTTTGCACTTTTTAAACTTATTTTTTCAAGCCACTTTATACTGCATTGTCTTACAGTGTGTCACTACTGCACTATTTCATCCTCATTTCTCATCCCTGTACATATTGTAAATATTATTACTACTGTTCTATTATTATTTTATTTCTACTACTACGTCTATTGCTACATAAGCTGCTGTAACAATGTGAATTTCCCCTGGTGTGGGGAGAAATAAAGGACTTATCTTCACCTTCTGTCTCAGGGTGGGTATCTTGACAGTGGCGACCAGTGAGAACTCAGAGGGGAAGTAGTCACAGTTGGTGAAGATTTGAGAGGTGGGAAAACTCAGTGATGTCGCCTCGACACCGGCCAATCGGAGACCTCTGGATCCTCTGGACTGAACCATCTGCACCTGGACGGGGAGGACGGATCATCAGATTTGGACCAGCATCTCCTGTACTTTCTCTGCTCGTACCTGCGTCCTGTGTCTCACCTGTGTGGGCGGAGCTTGTCCAGGCAGAGCTCTGGTCAGCAGGTCTAGAGGCAGCAGGTCTGAGGAGGAAACTAATCAGTGAGAACCAACAGCTGCTGGTTCTGGTTCTACAGTTCAATGTTGGTGTTTCTGCTGACATCCGTCTGTCCAAAGACCCAACAGAGGTTTGACTTTACCCTGAAGTCTGTTTTAACCTGCAGCTAAAAATACTGTGATCAGATGTGGAGATGATCTGCAGCTGGTTTCCTCCTGCTGATCTCTATCAGCCTCAGGCGGAACACAGATCAGATCAGCTGGTTCTTATCACCTTCATGTGGTTCCTCTATCTGCAGCTCCAGCCTAAAAATAAACCTTTAGCGTCCTGTCGTGTTTCTAAACTGCTTTCATGCAGAACGTCTGTCAGTAGAACGTCTGTCAGTAGAACGTCTGTCACAGAATGTCAGTCAGTAGAACATCTGTCAGTAGAACGTCTGTCAGTAGAACGTCTGTCAGTAGAACAAACAGTTTGACCTGAACTCAGTCTGACAGGAACACCTACCAATCATGAGTACTCTGAGGTAGTACTACTGTAGTAATGAGTAGTAATAAGAAACAAGTACCACGAAGAGTAACAGAACAACTCACAGATTTATGTTGGTACTTAGCAGAGTATTATACATAGTACTGGACAGAACATGGAGTACACAGAGTACCACGGTGTGGAACATGAAGGAACTTTAAAGTTCTCTGATAGTCTCCATAAAAACAAAATAGAATTTTTTCAACTCATTTCTGTTGTTCAGAATAAAATATCTTCATTCAGTCGACATCAGGACGTATTACTGCAGTAATCACTGGTACTACTGAGAGTACTACTACAGTAATCACTGGCACTACTGAGAGTACTACTGCAGTGCTACTGAGAGTATTACTGCAGTAATCACTGGTACTACTGAGAGTATTACTGCAGTAATCAGTGATAGGTACTACTGAGAGTATTACTGCAGTATTTAATCACTGGTACGACTGAAAGTACCGCTGCAGTAACCACTGGTACTACTGAGTAACTCTGGGTGAATAAAACAGTATCAGGAGGATTAATCCTGGTTGATCGTTAAAACAGTTTCTGACTGAATCTGGTTTTAATCTGAGGCCCTAACGGCATCTCTGAGACCACATGTGTGTTTTACTGCTGCAGATCAGTGAATGGATGAATGAATGAATGAATAGATGAATGAATGAATGAATGGATCAATGGATCAATGGATGAATACTGGGAGGAGGCGGCACTCAGAAACTCAGCTCACATTTCAAAGACTCAAAATACTGAAGGACAAAGAGTAGCAGAGACACTGAAACAGAGACACTGAAGCAGAGACACAAACAGAGACACTCCTGCCAGTTCATCAAAGAGGACAGGACACAGCATAGTACACAGTATAATACACTAAACAGTATAAAGTACAGTTGCGTCTGTTACCTCAGACTTAGCTTCTGTTAGCTCAGAGTTAGCTTCTGTTAGCTCAGAGTTAGCTCTGTTAGCACAGAGTTAGCTTCTGTTAGCGCAGAGTTAGCTTCTGTTAGCTCAGAGTTAGCTTCTGTTAGCTTAGAGTTAGCTCCTGTTAGGTCAGAGTTAGCTTCAGTAGCTGACTGCTGACGTTCTGCCTGTTTTTCATCAGGTTCCTGCTAATAGAGGACCACCTTCCTGCTGATAACAATCCACCAGGTGAGCTAGCGTACCTGTGCAGGGTCTCCAGTTGTGGCCTCGGATGGTGGCGGCGAGCAGCAGACAGGTGAGCAGCAGCAAGTGACACGCCGACATCACGCCAGCGTACCGTGATCAGCGCAGGTTGGACTCCTGCTCATCGTCCTGTTGGCCTGACAACACAAAGACCAGATCAGTTGATCCTCAGAGTCTGTGATAAAACAAGAACCTCAGTGACACACCTGTAGACACACCTGTAGACCTGTAGACCACCTGTAGACCTGTAGACACACCTGCAGACCTGTAGACTCACCTGTAGACCTGTAGACTCACAGGTAGACCCACCTGATACACCTGTAGACCCACCTGTAGACCTGTAGCCTCACCTGTAGACTCACCTGTAGACCACCTGTAGACCTGTAGACCTACCTGTAGACTCACCCGTAGACCTGTAGACCACCTGTAGACCCACCTGTAGACTCACCTGTAGACCCACCTGTAGACCTGTAGACCCACCTATAGATTCACCTGTAGACCACCTGTAGACCTGTAGACCCACCTGTAGACTCACCTATAGACTCACCTGTAGACCCACCTGTAGACTCACCTGTAGACCCACCTGTAGACCTGCAGACATGTAGACCCACCTGTAGACTTGTAGACCCACCTGTAGACTCACCTGTAGACCTGCAGACATGTAGACCCACCTGTAGACTTGTAGACCCACCTGTAGACCCACCTGTAGACCTGTAGACCCACCTGTAGACTTGTAGACCCACCTGTAGACCACCTGTAGACCTGTAGACCAACCTGTAGACCCACCTGTAGACTCAGTTCAATTCAATTTTATTTATATAGCGCCAATTACAGTCAAATTGTCTCGAGACGCTTTACAGAACCCATATGCCTGAACCCCCAGAGCAGCCCTAAGGAGACAGTGGCAGGAAAACACCCTTTTAACAGGGAAAAAAACCTCGAGCAGAACCCGGCTCTAATGTGGGGGGACCCATCTGCTGCTGGCCGGGCGGGTTGAGAGGGACAGAAGATGTAGAGAGGTAGAGACAGAGATAGAGGGATAGAGGTAGAGGGGAAGAGGTAGAGGGGTAGAGATAGAGGGTTACAGTTGATGGGAGAACAACCACACATCTGAAGCATCCAGCTCTGTGATCAGGGACACTCGGAGAAAGGACACAGGGAGAAACAGGAAGGTTTTAAGCCTGGTCTTAAAAATAGAGAGGGTGTCCCCCTCCAGAACCCAAACTGGGAGCTGGTTCCACAGGAGAGGATCTGATAACTGAAGGCTCTGCCTCCCATTCTATTTTTAGAGATTCTAGGAACAACAAGTAAGTCTGCAGTCTGAGAGCGAAGAGTTCTGCTAGGATAATATGGTACTATCAGGTCTTTAAGATATGATGGAGATTGGTTGTTAAGAGCTTTATATGTCAGAAGAAGGATTTTGAATTCTATTCTAGATTTAACAGGAAGCCAATGAAGAGAAACCAGTATAGGAGCAATACGATCTCGTGCCCGTATAGCTCAACGGGTTAAGCGGGTGACCCATGTGCAGGGGCTGGTCCCTGATGCAGCGGCTGGGGTTCGATTCCTGCTCGTGGCCCTTTGCTGCATGTCTTCCCCTGACTCTTCTCCCCCGTTTCCTGTCTGTCTCTCACTATGCCTATCCAATAAAAGGCCCAAAAAAAAGACAAAACATTTAATTAAAAAAAAAAAAGACCTTTATTTGTCAGAAGAAGCATTTTGAATTCTATTCTAGACTCACAGGTAGACCCACCTCATACACCTGTAGACCCACCTGTAGACCCACCTGTAGACTCACCTTTAGATTCACCCGTAGACCTACCTGTAGATCTGTAGACTCACCTGTAGACTCACAGTTAGACCCACTTGATACACCTGTAGACCCACCTGTAGACTCACCTGTAGACTCACCTGTAGACCCACCTGTAGACTCACCTTTAGATTCACCTGTAGACCCAGCTGTAGATCTGTAGACTCACCTGTAGACTCACAGGTAGACCCACCTCATACACCTGTAGACCCACCTGTAGACCCACCTGTAGACTCACCTGTAGACCCACCTGTAGATCTGTAGACCTTCAGACCCACCTGTAGACCCACCTGTAGACTCACCTTTAGACTCACCTGTAGACCCACCTGTAGAACTGTAGACCCACCTGTAGACCTGTAGACTCACCTGTAGACTCACAGGTAGACCCACCTAATACACCTGTAGACCCACCTGTAGACTCACCTGTAGACTCATCTGTAGATTCCCCTGTAGACCCACCTGTAGACTCACCTGTAGACCCACCTGTAGACCTGTAGACTCACCTGTAGACTCACAGGTAGACCCACCTCATACACCTGTAGACCCGCCTGTAGACTCACCTGTAGACTTCTCTGCAGACTCATCTGTAGACCCACCTGTAGACTCACCTGTAGACCCACCTGTAGACCTGTAGACCCACCTGTAGACTTGTAGACCCATCTGTAGACTTGTAGAACCACCTGTACACCTGTTGTCCACCTGAACTGAACACACCGGTGAAGCTCTCAGAGACTGAATCTTCCTAAAGCTGAGGTCTGGTTCTGATCACAGGTTCCAGCTGGTTATAAACTGAGTTTTACTGTCTGTAGCATTAAAGCAGCTCAGGAGAACCTGAAGAACCTGAAGATCTACAGAGGTTCTCAAGTCTGCAGGTAGTCTGGAAGTTACTGATGGAAATAATAGATGTTTCTTACATCCAGTTGGAGCCTGAAGTTTGGTCCATCGATCAGTGATGCTTCAGTTCAGCTTCACTCCACCTTCTAGACCAACCTGAAGAGAAACAGCCAATAAGAAGGAGCTCTGATTAGTGGTACTTTGACTCCTTCTAGACATCCTGATTAGTGGTACTGTGACATAGATAGAACCAGTCCATAGGTCCAGAACTGAAAACGTTTCAGTGATTTAACAGCTGATTAAATGCTGCTTTAAACCCAACCTACAGAACCCTCTTCGTCTTTTTAAACAACCAACACCAGAAGAACATTGGGCGTACGTTGAGAGAACATTGGGAGAACACTGGGGTAGCACTGGGAGAACATTGATAGAACACTGGGAGAACACTAGGAGAACAATGGGGGAACACTGGAAGAACGTTAGGAGAACATGGGCAGAACGCTGGGAGAACACTGAGAGAACATTGGGAAAACAGTGGAAGAACACTGGGGGAACACTAGGGGAATGTTGGGAGAACACACTGAGAATGTTAGGAGAACACTAAGAGAAAATTTGGAGAAAATTTGGAGAACGTTGAGAGAACACTGGGGGAACACTAGGAGGACATTGGGAGAACACTAGGAGAACACTAGGAGAACAGTGGCGGAACACAAGAAATACTGGGAGAACATTGGGAGAACACTGGGGAGCACAAGGAGAACACTGTGAGAACACTAGGAGAACATTGGGAGAACATTGGGAGAACACTAGGAAGACAATGGGGGAACACAAGAAATACTGGGAGAACATTGGGAGAACATTGGGGCACTGGGAGAACATTGGTAGAACACCAGGAGAATGTTGCAAGAACACTAGGAAAACACTGGAGAAACACGAGGAGAACACTGGGGGAACACTAGGAGAATGTTGGGAGAACACACTGAGAATGGTAGAAGAACGCTAAGAGAACATTTGGGGAAAATTTGGAGAATGTTGGGAAAACACTGGGGGAACACTAGGAGAACACTGGGAGAACACAAGAAATACTGGGAGAACATTAGGAGAACATTGGGGGGCACTGGGAGAATGTTGGCAGAACACTAGGAGAACATTGGTAGAACACTAAGAGTACGTTACAAGAACACTAGGAAAACAGTGGAGAAACACAAGGAGAACACTGGGAGAACAATAGGGGAACACTAGGAGAAGACTAGGAGAACAGTGGGGGAAAACTGGGAATACTGGGAGAACATTTGGAGAACATTGGGGGAACACTAGGAGAATGTTGGGAGAACACATTGAGAATGTTAGGAGAACACTAAGAGAACATTTGGAGAAAACTTGGAGAACGTTGGGAGAACACTAGAAGAACACTGGGGAGCACTGGGAGAACACTGAAGGAACACTGGGAGAACACTGGGAGAACAGTGGGGGAATGCTGGGGTAACACTGAAGGAACACTGGGAGAACACTGGGAGAACATTAGAGGACACAAGGAGAACATTGGGAGAACACTGAGAGAACACTGAAGGAACACTGGGAGAACACCGGGAGAACACTGGGAGAACACTGAAGGAACACTAGCAGAACACTGGGGGAACACTGGGGGAACACTGGAGGAACACTGGGAGAACACTGGTAGAACGCTGGGGGAACATTAGGACAACACTGGGAGAACATTAGGAGAACACTGGGGGAACACTGAGAGAACACTGAAGGAACACTAGGAAAACACTAGGGGAACATTGGGAGAACATCAGGGTTTGGTTGTAGCTGTGGATTAAAAACAAATCTAAATGATGAGAACATAGAACATTTTCTGACAGAACATAGAACATTTTCTGACTAAGAACATAGAACATTTTCTGACAGAACAAAGAACATTTTCTGACTAAGAACATAGAACATTTTCTGACAGAACATAGAACATTTTCTGACTAAGAACATAGAACATTTTCTGACAGAATAAAGAACATTTTCTGACGAAGAACATAGAACATTTTCTGACAGAACATAGAACATTTTCTGACTAAGAACATAGAACATTTTCTGACAGAATAAAGAACATTTTCTGACGAAGAACGTAGAACATTTTCTGACTAAGAACGTAGAACATTTTCTGACGAAGAACGTAGAACATTTTCTGACGAAGAACGTAGAACATTTTCTGACGAAGAACGTAGAACATTTTCTGACGAAGAACGTAGAACATTTTCTGACGAAGAACGTAGAACATTTTCTGACGAAGAACATAGAACATTTTCTGATGAAGAACATAGAACATTTTCTGACAAAGAACATTGCTTTCTGAGCTGAATCTGACAGCAGATTTATTTCATTTTGTTTCTCTGGTTCCTTCTCCTTCGTTTCTGAACTTCATCACGTGAATAAAGTCAAACCAAACCTGCTTCAGTCGCTGAGGAGCAGTTGCTGAGGTCTCGTCGGTTCTCTGGACATCTTTGGAGATGTTCTCCAGAAGTTCTTCTTGTTGTGGCCAAACTTGTAAAATCCTCCGGGAACAAACCGATGAAAAACATCTGAGAGTCCGGTTCCGATTCCACCGTTCTGATGTCTGTTCTCTTCTTCTGGGACGTTCATCTAGAGAAGATCTAAGTTCTCTGTGTTCCCCCTAAAGTCAGATAAAAACATCTTTAGGTGTCCAACAGCAGAGCAAAGGTTCCGTTACCAGGTCCTGTCCAGCCTGATGCTGCCTCCAGATGAGTCTACCTGCAGGTGAGTCTGAACAGACAGTCTACCTGCTGCTCGCTCGCCCACATTTGCATATAAAAGGCTGGGAGGAGCCGAGGAGAGAGAGGAGGGGGAGGAACACCTGATGATTCACAGATGAAAGCTGCTTCACAGATCCCATCAAACAGGACGCTGTGGCTTTAATGGATGAAGCTGAGAGTTGAAGAAGACACAAAACAAACACTGAAACATCATCTAATCATCTCCTCCTGAACCCTCAGAGGTTCATTTATAAATGTTAAAACTGAACTAATGTTGTTCCTCATCCTTCTGTGGAGGTTCTCAGTCATCAGGTCCTGGTGATGGTAGGAGCTTCAGGAGAAATGTCTTCCTTGAACCTCCAGCTGGTTTCTCCTGAAGCTTCTATGATCTCCTCCTCCTGTAGATGTTCTTCTATCTCTGTGTTTCCTCTCTCCTCTGCTCATCATCTGTAGAAAGAGCTGTTGCTTTGTCAGGTTTTTCTTGTCATTTTGTGTCTCGTTTTTGTTGTTTTGTGTCTTGTTTTTGTCATTTTTTGTCTCATTTTTGTTGCTTTGTGTCATTTCATTTGTGTCATTTTGTGTGTTTTTTTCCATTTCGAGTCATTTTTTGGTCTCGTTTTTGTCATTTTGTGACTTTTTTTGTTGTTTTCTGTCTTGTGTAGCATCTCGTTTGCTATTTTGTCATGGTTTTTGTTGTTTGTGTCTCATTTTGTGTCACATTTCTGTTGTTTTCTTTTCTGTGGTGTTCTGTCTCATTTTTGTCATTTTGAGTCTAATTTGTGGTGTTTTATTTCTTGCTTCTGTCATTTTGTTGTGTTTTTTTTGTCCCTTTGTGTCTTTTTCTATCTAGTTTTTGTCATTTTGCATGTTATTTGGGTCGTTTTATGAATGTTTTCTGTTGTTTTATGTCTAATTCTTTTACATTTTATGTCTTGTTTCTGTCATTTTGTGTCTCTTGATGTTTTTCTATCCTCATGTTTCCTCTCTACTCTGCTCATCATCTGTAGAAGATGTTCCACCATGCTGAATGGATCTCCAACTACTAGAAGATGTTTCACCATGCTGAATGGATCTCCAACAACTAGAAGATGTTTCTCCATGCTGAATGGATCTCCAACTACTAGAAGATGTTCCACCATGCTGAATGGATCTCCAACTACTAGAAGATGTTCCACCATGCTGGATGGATCTCCAACTACTAGAAGATGTTCCACCATGCTGAATGGATCTCCAACTACTAGAAGATGTTCCACCATGCTGAATGGATCTCCAACTACTAGAAGATGTTTCTCCATGCTGAATGGATCTCCAACTACTAGAAGATGTTCCACCATGCTGATGGATTGCCAACAACCTGCTCCTCTCCTCCATTTATTTTATTCGCTCTGAGGAAACACTGCCTGCAGTTCAACCTGAAACTCTCTGAATGTTTAGGTCTCTGCTGCTGATTGTTTATTTTGGGAGAGTTTTTGTCTGAGATATGAAGTGATTTAGATGAAACCAGATGATGCATTCATGGACTGTCGTAAAGTGGAACATCCAGTAATCCTCCGTTTTTACAGTTTCTGTTTAATTATTCTGGAAGTGTTCTAATGACCGCGGGTCTGTAAACTGAGGGTTTTGGGTCCAGAATTTGGATTAATGAACCATTAAAACGTTTCATTCCCACACATCTTCTGTGTTTCATGTGTTCAGTCTGTATGAAGCTTCATGAACTCACAGCTACTGCTCTCACTTTACACGTCTGATGGGATGAACATGCCTGTTCTCTAACATGGGATACTGAAGATAAAACACGCTGAGATGAAACAAAGGAGAAGAAGTGACTGATCTCAGTCTGAATCTGCATCAGACAGGAATTCCCCAGGTGAGACAAAGCTCCGCCCCCTACCTGTCTGACATGCTCCACACACACACACACACACACACACACACACACACACACACACACACACACACACACACACACACACACACACACACACACACACAGTTGTATGTGTTTTATGGGAACGTGTGTGCCTCGTGTTGCATTGTGGGACCTGAAGTCAAAATGTAAAAATATTCCTAAAGTTTTATCAAACACAGGAACAGAGTGAAAATGAAATAGAAGTACTGATACTGCAGTATGCAAATACTGCTGTAGTTTTACTGCTTCTGATCGGATCAATATCACTGATCAGTTATTGGCAGATGGATCCACTGGATGGAAGCTGCAGGTGAAATGTTTACCTTCATCCATCCACATGTTCCTGGTAGAGCCTGACCAACAGCAGAACCGACTGGTAGTGAGTGATGAAGCCTCCAGGGGGCGCCGCCTCTGAAACCTGATCAGAAATAATAACGTTTTCCTGATGATGAACTTCTTCATCTGCTGATCATCTGGATGTTCCTCCTTTAGGTTCTAACAGCTGGTTCCATCACAGCAGAAGATTCATCTGGATCAGTTTATCTCCTGAACACAAACACAGATTCTCTGACTGAATCTGATGATTATTATCAGAACCATCAGAGTTCAAACAGGAAGTCCTGATTAGATTCACGGAATAAAAGCATTTTTATAAACTAAGCTGGAGTTAACTTCACCTGATATATGAAGAGAAATAATAAAACCCTGGAGCTGCTGTGGTAATAAACTGAATAATACTAACAACATCAACACAACCAACCTGCTCATTTACAAACAAACAAGACGGTTCCTTTTATTGTGAAATAAACCAGCTTCCTGTTTGTGGAGACTCAATTTAAAGGTGCTGTTTTTACCTGAGCAGGTAACCAGGAGGCAGGTTCAAACATGAAGCTCAGCGGCTCTTTGATCTGCAAACATCAAGACCTGAGAACCAAAGAAGCCGCTACAGCTAAACCTGGTTACTTTAAACCTGGTTAATTTAGACCTGGTAAGTTTAAACCTGGTAAGAGTTTAAACCTGGGGTCTGTTTCACGAAGCAGGTTCAACAAACTCTGAGTTTAACCCTGAACTCTGAGTTGATCTAGTCTGAGATAGAAAACTCTGAGTTTCTGGTTCCAGAACGGCTGATCTGAGTTGGTTTAATCAACTCGGAGTAGTTTCACCCGGAGTTAAGCGCGTGCACCACAACTCTGAAAAGCCAGTATCAATGGAGCGCCGATTCAATGAGTCACCATGGCAACGGGGAAGCGGAGGACTACACCGTTTGAATTTGAAATCTTAATGCGCTTATATAGCGAGTTTGAGCACGTTTTTAGAAAGAAGTGCAACACCTGTAGCTGCAAAAGAGAGGGAGACGGTGTGAGAGAACATTGCTGCCCGGGTCAATGCGTAAGTTTAAATCACAATAATATTACAGGAAAACTGTTTGAATAGTAGACTATTAAGTTATTTCATTTAGGTGCAATCCTGCAGGGGAGAAGCGCATGTGGCAGCAGTTTAAGATGAAATATAAAAACATTTTTAAAACAGGTAAGAAGTCGGCATAATCTCATGGAGCTTCCTCATTTTGATCATGTTTTACATTGTAAAGTAGCCTAAATATTACAGTGGGTACGGAAAGTATTCAGACCCCTTTAAATTTTTCACTCTTTGTTTCATTGCAACCATTTGCTAAAATCAAAACAGTTCATTTTATTTCTCATTAATGTACACTCAGCACCCTATCTTGACAGAAAAAAACAGAAATGTAGAAATTTTTGCAAATTTATTAAAAAAAGAAAAACTGAAATATCACACGGTCATAAGTATTCAGACCCTTTGCTCAGTATTGAGTAGAAGCACCCTTTTGAGCTAGTACAGCCATGAGTCTTCTTGGGAATGATGCAACAAGTTTTTCACAGCTGGATTTGGGGATCCTCTGCCATTCTTCCTTGCAGATCCTCTCCAGTTCTGTCAGGTTGGATGGTGAAAGTTGGTGGACAGCCATTTTCAGATCTCTCCAGAGATGCTCAATTGGGTTTAGGTCAGGGCTCTGGCTGGGCCAGTCAAGAACGGTCACAGAGTTGTTCCGAAGCCACTCCTTTGTTATTTTAGCTGTGTGCTTAGGGTCATTGTCTTGTTGGAAGGTGAACCTTCGGCCCAGTCTGAGGTCCAGAGCACTCTGGAAGAGGTTTTCTTCCAGGATATCTCTGTACTTGACCACATTCATCTTTCCTTCAATTGCAACCAGTCGTCCTGTCCCTGCAGCTGAAAAACACCCCCATAGCATGATGCTGCCACCACCATGTTTCACTGTTGGGATGGTATTGGGCAGGTGATGAGCAGTGCCTGGTTTTCTCCACACATACCGCTTAGAATTAACGCCAAAAAGTTCAATCTTGGTCTCATCAGACCAGAGAATCTTATTTCTCATAGTCTGGGAGTCCTTCATGTGTTTTTTGGCAAACTCTATGTGGGCTTTCATATGTCTTGCACTGAGGAGAGGCTTCCGTCGGGCCACTCTGCCATAAAGGCCCGACTGGTGGAGGGCTGCAGTGATAGTTGACTTTGTGGAACTTTCTCCCATCTCCCTGCTGCATCTCTGGAGCTCAGCCACGGTGATCTTTGGGTTCTTCTTTACCTCTCTCACCAAGGCTCTTCTCCCACGATTGCTCAGTTTGGCTGGACGGCCAGGTCTAGGAAGAGTTCTGGGGTCCGTTTCACGAAGCAGGTTCAACTCTGAGTTTAACCCTGAACTCTGAGTTGATCTACTCTGAGATGGGAAACTCTGAGTTTTCGGTTTCACAACGGCTGATTCGAGTTGGTTAAATCAACTCGGAGTAGTTTCACCCGGAGTTAAGCGCGTGCACCACAACTATAAAAAGACAGCATCAATGGAACCCCGATTCGACGAGTCACCATGGCAACAGGGAAGCGGAGAGCTACGTTTTTTACACCACTTGAACTGGACATCTTAATTCGTTCATATGGCGACTACGAACACGTTTTTAGAAAGAAGTGCAACACCTGCGGCTGCAAAAGAGAGGGAGACGGCGTGGGAGAACATTGCTGCCCGAGTCAATGCGTAAGTTTAAATCACAATAATATTACAGGGGAAAACTGTTTGAATAGTAGCCTATTAGGTTATTTCATTTAGGTGCAATCCCGCGGGGGTGAAGCGCACGTGGCAGCAGCTGAAGATGAAATATAAAAACATTGTTCAAACAGGTAAGAAGTCGGCATAATCTCATGGAGCTACCTCATTTTGATCATGTTTTACATTGTAAAGTAGCCTAAATATTAGGTGGCTGTTTGACTGTGCAGTGGTTTTATCCCACACATAGTCTAAATGTCTGCATCCATATCATGTTCTGTTAAACAATTAAGCCTATTTAAACTAACACAGACTTCTACTCAGCCAACAGAAAGAAAGGAGATGCCCGTAAAACAGGAGGTGGCCCAGCAGCACCACCTGTAACGGAAGCAGAGGAGCTGGTCCTAAGCCAGAATTTGGGAAGGCCAGTGGCTGAGGGAATCCCTGGAGGGAGCTCATCCTCTGAGACCACCCCTCAAGACACAAGTGCTTTTATAAAATGTAATGTCTCTGTGTGTGTAGCCCATGTATATGTATATATGGAATGTTTTCAAGCATATTCATACAAATATTCATTTCTCTTTTGGGTCTTTTCTTCTTTTGGCCCAACAGATTCTGATGGTGTTATCTGCCTGATGGAGCCCCTTCACACCACAACAGACCTTGTAACTGTAAGTAGGCAATACTCCAAAGATTTAGCCAAATGGTAGTTTAAGTCCACTGAAACATATCACTCATCTAGGATGAAGAGGATGAAACTGTGTCTGCTGCCTTCATAGAGGGGGATCCAGAAAGGCATCTAGAGGTATGTTACTGATAGTTCTCTTCCCATTCACATTTCTGAACATTCTGGTGGAATATAGAGTGTGACATTTAGCCTACACTGAAGTATTGCACATTCTCATCCTTTTTAACAGAGCATGGCTGGACAGCAGCAGGATGCTTCCTCAACTTCCACTGCACAGACTGACACAGTGAGATGGATGTTCAGTAAACACCAGAGGTTCAGTCCATGGAATTCATGTGCAACTGTATAATTTAATGTCCTCTATGTATTCCCAGTTACCAGTAAAACAGATTTACAAACTGCACTTGCTGACAAAAATCCAAAAAACAGATAAAGAAATGCAGTACTTGGACCACCAGATTAGGAGGGCAGATCTGGAAACTGAAATACTGGAGCACAAGTTAGAGGTGGGTGCAGGTCACAGGTGAATTATGTTAACTACTGGAACATGAACTAAACTAGCTCTTTTATTTGTAGGAAATAAAGAAGACCAAATGAAATGTGTATCATGTGTTTATTTGACTGCTGTGGTGGTGATGATGGTGACTTAAACTCTGCAGTGATTATTGCATATGGTGTCTCTGACTGCTCTGCTGTCCTGGATAGCTGCAGGTGGATGAGGTCATCATCTGGGTCTTCAGTTTGTAGGGCAGAGTGTTGCTCTCCTCTAATAGTGGTAATATTATGAAGAACAACACATGCCACAATAATATCACAGGCCTCTCAGGAGTCACCCTGAGGTGATGTAGACACTGGAAACGGGCTTTCAGCAGGCCTATGGTCATCTCCACCCTGGCTCTCATCCTGCAGTGAACCCGGTTGAAGTTCTGTTGGGGGCCTGGTTCAGGGTCAGGGTATGAGGTCATCAGACTAGGTTGGCATGGTAACCCCTGTCACCCAGCAGAAGGCCATCAAACTCTCCTGTAATGTATAGTGGATACATTAGAGTATATTAAAGGAGGGAGACAAGTGAATTATATCGTTAAAATCTTTAGGCTGTTTACCACGTTGCAGTCTGTTGCTCAGGTTAGACTCATGATAAATCCTCCAGTCATGAACAGATCCAGACCACTTGGCCTCCACATTAGAAATGATGTATGCAGCATCACATATGATCTTGACAGTGCAGAGAATGACAGATGTTGAACTATGATGCAATCTTTAACATTTTGAAACCGTAGTCAATCTACCTGTAGCCTACCTGCACATTTATGCTGTGAATGGACTTCCTGTTCACATAATCAGCTTCATTATGTGAGGGAGCTGTGATGGGGATGTGTGTTCCATCCATGCAGCCAATCACACTGAGAAATCCTAAAAGAAATAAAATTTACTAATCACAGTCTGAGGTTGCAGCACAATGTCATTAACTGGATATGATTTAAAATGAATTTACCAGATCTCTACATCATTCACATGCAATCCTGTGGAACTCCTCCTTGATGGTTCTGACAGGTTTATGTCCAGGGAAAACCACAAAGATGGTAAAAGTTGTTTCAGGGCCAGACTCACTTTTCTGACCGTCCTGCATACAGTTGTCTTACTGAAGTGCTCTGCATCTCCGACGTTGTATAAAAAACTCCCATTTGCAAAGAACCGCAGCGCAACACACAATATCTGCTGGGATGTGAGAGCATGACTGAGGTTGGTCATGTTGTAAATGTAAAGATGGATTAGGTTGTGGATGTAGGTTATGGACCGTGATGTGAAACGGTACCGTTCAAAAAGATAACTGTCCGGAAATGCCAAAACATCTATGCGCGGTCTGATAACAATCTCCCGACGAATATTTAATTTTCTGCACAGTAATGCTGCTCCTTCATCCACTGGATCGTTCATAAAAGGACGTCATTTTGACACACGGCAGAACTAGACTTCGCCAAAACTCGCCAGTTGACTGAATGAATGAGGAAATGAAATGGCGTGTGTGACTGAAAGAGGGCGGAGACAGAGAGAAACTCGAGGTTTACTGAGAAAAACCTGGTCCCGACCAGGTTAGATTCATAGAGTCTGTTACTATGGTAACTGACCGAGAGCTTCAGTTACCTCTCTTTGTGAAACAGGCTAGAGTTACCCCTCTGTCTCTGGTTTGAGTTACCTCCCTTTGTGAAACGGAAAACTCAGAGTTTCCCTCATTTCAGGGTTAACAAACTCAGAGTTTTCACTAAACCTGCTTCGTGAAACGGACCCCAGGTCGTCCCAAACTTCTTCCATTTAAGGATTATGGAGGCCACTGTGCTCTTAGGAACCTTGAATGCTGCAGAAATTCTTTTGTAACCTTGGCCAGACCTGTGCCTTGCCACTGAGCTCCTTGGGTCAGTTCCTTCAACCTCATGATTCTCATTTGCTCTGACATACACTGTGAGCTGTAAGGTCTTATATAGACAGGTGTGTGCCTTTCCTAATCAAGTCCAATCAGTTTAATTAAACACAGCTGGACTCCAATGAAGAAGTAGAACCATCTCAAGGAGGATCAGAAGAAATGGACCGCAGGTGAGTTAAATATGAGTGTCACAGTAAAGGTCTGAATACTTATGACCTGTGATATTTCAGTTTTTCTTTTTTAATAAATTTGCAAAAATTTCTACATTTCTGTTTTTTTCTGTCAAGATAGGGTGCTGAGTGTACATTAATGAGAAATAAAATGAACTTTTTTGATTTTAGCAAATGGCTGCAATGAAACAAAGAGTAAAAAATTTAAAGGGGTCTGAATACTTTCCGTACCCACTGTAAGTGGCTGTTTGACTGTGCAGTGGTTTTATTCCACACAGTCTAAATGTCTGCATCCATATCATGTTCTGCTAAATAATTAAGCCTATTTAAACTAACAAAGACTTTATATATATATATATATATATATATATATATATATATATATATATATATATATAGATAGATAGATATAGATATATACATAGATAGATAGATATAGATATAGATTTTTTTTAAAAGCATGTTCATACAAATATTTATTTCTCTTTTGTGTCTTTTTTCTTCTTTTGGCCCAACAGATTCTGATGGTGTTATCTGCCTGATGGAGCCCCTTCACGCCACAACAGACCTTGTAACTGTAAGTAGGCAATACTCCAAAGATTTAGCCAAATGGTAGTTTAAGTCCACTGAAACATATCACTCATCTAGGATGAAGAGGATGAAACTGTGTCTGCTGCCTTCATAGAGGGGGATCCAGAAAGGCATCTAGAGGTATGTTACTGATAGTTCTCTTCCCATTCACATTTCTGAACATTCTGGTGGAATATAGAGTGTGACATTTAGCCTACACTGAAGTATTGCACATTCTCATCCTTTTTAACAGAGCATGGCTGGACAGCAGCAGGATGCTTCCTCAACTTCCACTGCACAGATTGACACAGTGAGATGGATGTTCAGTAAACACCAGATGTTCATTCCGTGGAATTCATGTGCAACTGTATAATTTAATGTCCTCTATGTATTCCCAGGTATTAGTAAAACAGATTTACAAACTGCACTTGCTGACAAAAATCCAAAAAACAGATAAAGAAATGCAGTACTTGGACCACCAGATTAGGAGGGCAGATCTGGAAACTGAAATACTGGAGCACAAGTTAGAGGTGGGTGCAGGTCACAGGTGAATTATGTTAACTACTGGAACATGAACTAAACTAGCTCTTTTATTTGTAGGAAATAAAGAAGACCAAATGAAATGTATGTCATGTGTTTATTTGACTGCTGTGGTGGTGATGATGGTGACTTAAACTCTGCAGTGATTATTGCATATGGTGTCTCTGACTGTTCTGCTGTCCTGGATAGCTGGCAGGTGGATGAGGTCATCATCTGGGTCTTCAGTTTGTAGGGCAGAGTGTTGCTCTCCTCTAATAGTGGTAATATTATGAAGAACAACACATGCCACAATAATATCACAGGCCTCTCAGGAGTCACCCTGAGGTGATGTAGACACTGGAAACAGGCTTTCAGCAGGTCTGTGGTCATCTCCACCCAGGCTCTCATCCTGCAGTGAGCCTGGTTGAAGTTCTGTTGGGGGCCTGGTTCAGGGTCAGGGTATGAGGTCATCAGACTAGGTTGGCATGGTAACCCCTGTCACCCAGCAGAAGGCCATCAAACTCTCCTGTAATGTATAGTGGATACATTAGAGTATATTAAAGGTGGGAGACAAGTGAATTATATTGTGAAAATCTTTAGGCTGTTTACCACGTTGCAGTCTGTTGCTCAGGTTAGACTCATGATAAATCCTCCAGTCATGAACAGATCCAGACCACTTGGCCTCCACATTAGAAATGATGTATGCAGCATCACATATGATCTTGACAGTGCAGAGAATGACAGATGTTGAACTATGATGCAGTCTTTAACATTTTGAAACCGTAGTCAATCTACCTGTAGCCTACCTGCACATTTATGCTGTGAATGGACTTCCTGTTCACATAATCAGCTTCATTATGTGAGGGAGCTGTGATGGGGATGTGTGTTCCATCCATGCAGCCAATCACACTGGGAAATCCTAAAAGAAATAAAATTTACTAATCACAGTCTGAGGTTGCAGCACAATGTCATTAACTGGATATGATTTAAAATTAATTTACCAGATCTCTACATCATTCACCTGCAATCCTGTGGAACTCCTCCTTGATGGTTCTGACAGGTTTATGTCCAGGGAAAACCACAAAGATGGTAAAAGTTGTTTCAGGGCCAGACTCACTTTTCTGACTGTCCTGCATACAGTTGTCTTACTGAAGTGCTCTGCATCTCCTACATTATATAAAAAACTTCCATTTGCAAAGAACCGCAGCGCAACACACAATATCTGCTGGGATGTGAGAGCATGACTGTGGTTGGTCATGTTGTAAATGTAAGGACGGATGAGGTTGGATGTAGATTATGGACTGTGATGTGAAACGGTACCGTTCAAAAAGATAACTGTCCGGAAATGCCAAAACATCTATGCGCGGTCTGATAACAATCTCCCGACGAATATTTAATTCTGTGCGCAGTAATGCTGCTCCTTCATCCACTGGATCATTAATGAAAGGACATGACATTTATAGACGGCAGAACTAGACTACGCTAAACCTCACCTGCTGACTGAATGAGGAAATCTAATAGTGTGTGACTGAAAGAGGGCGGAGACTGAGAGAAACTCGAGGTTTACTGAGATAAACCTGGTCCCGACCAGGTTAGAGTCAGAGAGTCTGTTACTATGGTAACTGACCGAGAGCTTCAGTTACCTCTCTTTGTGAAACAGGCTAGAGTTACCCCTCTGTCTCTGGTTTGAGTTACCTCCTTTTGTGAAACGGAAAACTCAGTTTCCCTCATTTCAGGGTTAACAGACTCAGAGTTTTCACTAAACCTGCTTCGTGAAACGGACCCCTGGTTAGAATAAGTATTGTGATTTTAGATGTTTTAAGAAATATCATTTTGCATACAAACCGCAGTTTTCCTGTAATAATGACCTTTTCGACTATTCTATTTATTTATGATATATATTTGTATAATTGTACAGATTTTATTTAGATATTTCATCTTTTTATTTTCCTCTGTTTTCTATGAAACTAATTCATTAATTCCAACAACTGATGAGAACGTTGATACGTTGATAAAACGTTCAGAACCAATAAAACTGATATCACAAACAGAAACACAGAAACAGATGAATTTTAATTATTTATTATGAGCTCTTCTGTGTTTTTATTTTGTCTTCTGATCAGATGGTGTTTTTTTTTTATTATTTATAAGAAACAGAACAATCTGCTTTAATGACTTCCAGCGCCTCTCTGCTGCTTCATAAAAACAACCAAAGAATTCGACCAATCACAGCTCTTGCTCTTCCTCTGTGGTTTTAATGACGTTGAAACTAATTAAAGAACCTGGAAGCAAACCTCAGAGTACGACGATCCTCAGGAGGAGATAAAGTGCATCGAGTTCTGTCCAATCAGACGCCGCCTCATTGGTCGATCAGAAATGGTTTCATAGCAACGGCAGCAAACAAACAGAAACAAACACCTCAGAGAAGAACAGCCAGCAGGAACCAGCAGGAACCAACAGAACCATCAGGAACCAGCAGGAACCAATAGAAGGAACAGGAACCAGCAGGAACCAATAGAAGGAACAGGAACCAGCAGGAACCAATAGAAGGAACAGGAACCAGCAGGAACCAACAGAACCATCAGGAACCATCAGGAACCAATAGAATGAACAGGAACCAGCAGGAACCAATACAACCAACAGGAACCAATAGAACCAACAGGAGCCAACAGGAACCAATAGAACCAGCAGGAACCAATAGAACCAGCAGGAACCAACAGAACCAGCAGGAGCTAATAGAAATCAACAAGAATCAATAGAACAAAACTGTAAGTTCCTGCAGGAACCAGCAGGAACCATGGACCAGGAAACTTGAGTTGAGGAGCAGGGTCCTGTTGGTTCCTATTAGTTTGATGAAAATCAAGACAAAATGTTCTACTGAAGAACATTTTACTGAGTCAGAACCAGACTGTGGATCTAATGTCTAGAACATATAGAACATCTAGAACGTGTAGAACATCTAGAACGTGTAGAACGTCTAGAGCATGTAGAACGTGTAGAACATCTAGAACGTGTAGAACGTCTAGAGCATGTAGAACGTGTAGAACATCTAGAACGTGTAGAACGTCTAGAACTTGTAGAACGTCTAGAACATGTAGAACATCTAGAACGTGTAGAACGTCTAGAACTTGTAGAACGTCTGCATGTTTGCTGCCGTCGAACTGAAACTCTGCAGGTGATGATGTCACGATGATCACACGACCCCAGCCAACTGGTTCCAGTGATGTGACTGGCTCCCAGCCGTTCGTCGGTTCACTGGTCCGTGAGAGGTGCGTGTCGCTGGTTTCCATGGTGATGAGTCTGTGTACACGCAGCAGTCTGACATCATCATCATGATGACATCATCACTACAGGCCCAGAGACTTGCGTACGATCTTCTGAGCCAGTCTGTAGAACTGTTCTCTGTCCTCACGCCACATCTTAGACGCATCCACGTTAGCTCCACTCTCATCGTTAGGTTCTACAGCAGGATCAGGAGGACCACAAGGAGAACCATGAGGAGGACCAGGAAGAGGACCATGAGGACCAGGAGAACCAGGATGACCAGGAAAACCAGGAGGACCACCACCATGAGGAGGACCATGAGGAGGATTAGGAGAAGTTAGTATTTGTGAATCATTTTCACATACTGACAGCCGTTGCCTCGTAGTGTGTTCTAAGCATGTTCTAGGCGTGTTCTGTACCTGCCAGCATGCTGACCACAGACAGCAGGATCTTCTCCACACTCTGGACTGGACTCCATCTCTCTGCGCTGCTCTCATAACCCATGGGGTCATCTCCAGGAGCATGAAGGATGGAGATGCAGACCCGACCATCTGGGTAGACTGAGGAGAACCAAAGCAGAACCACACAACTTTAGACTGAGGAGAACCACAGAACTTAAGACTGAAGAGAACCGCAGAAGAACCACAGGACGGATCGTGAAGCAGCTGTTCAAAACCTCAGTTTGGTTCTTCAGGTTTATTCTGCACTATCAGAGTACTGCAGTATTTTCCAGCAGGTGTGTACTATTGTACTACCAGGTGTGTTTTCAGCTGCAGGTGCTGATGGGGGTTCAGACGCTACAGTAGCAGGTTCAGCTCAGGTTCATGCTGGTGGTGATGAAGATGATGAAGATGAAGGTGGTGAACAAGAAGGTGGTGATGAAGATAAAGGTGGTGATGATGGTTGGGCTGCGTCCTCTAATCAGCACTGAGCGTGCTCAGACCGTCTGCCTGCTGTGACATCACGGCTGCAGCCCACTAATCAGCTCTAATTACAGCATGCTGGAACGATGACATCAGCAGAACACGGGAAGAGACTTTCAAAATAAAACGCTCTGACTGGATTTATACTGATTTCGCTTTAGTTCTCTGATCTGTTTCTGTTTTTACTCTCACTTAGTAGAAGTTCCTAAACAACTAGGTCCATAGTTCCACTTCTGATTGGATAAAAGCTTAGTAACAAAGTTAGATGTTTTAAATGAAACCTTTATTTACACAGATGATGGAGACAGAGTCTCTACAGAGATCTCACGTATGCATTATTTATCAGCAGGATGACCATCACGCCTCTGATCAATAAATACATTCAGCAGGAGAAACATCTTCTTCTGGAGAGGAACCTGGAGAGGAACCTCGAGACGTCTCACAGCGAGACATTAGGAGTCAATCGTTGGTCTCTAGAAGCTTCTCCTCTGGTCCAGACCTCCAGACTGACTGAGGTTCTGGTTCTGCTCTGGTCCAGACTGAGGTTCTGGTTCTAATCTGGTCCAGACTGAGGTTCTGGTTCTGCTCTGGTCCAGACTGAGGTTCTGGTTCTAATCTGGTCCAGACTGAGGTTCTGGTTCTCTCTGGTCCAGACTGAGGTTCTGGTTCTCTCTGGTCCAGACTGAGGTTCTGGTTCTACTTACTGTTGGGGTGGAACATGTCACAGGTGAACCTCATCTTAGGAGGACTGAGAGGATAATCAGAGGGGAAGCTGAGGACGGCAGGAAACACCCCGCCTTCAAAACACGTGTCCTGGGGACCCCTGGAACACAACAACAACAGTAAACAACAACACAACAGTAAATGACAGTAAACAACAACACAACAACAGTGAACAACAACACAACAACAGTAAACAACAACACAACAGTAAACAACAATAAGCAACAACACAACAGTAAACAAAAACACATCTACTGTAAACAACACAACTGTAAACAACAGTAAACAACAACACAACTACTGTAAACAACAACACAACAGTAAACAACAACAAGCAACAACACAACAGTAAACAAAAACACATCTACTGTAAACAACACAACTGTAAACAACAGTAAACAACAACACAACTACTGTAAACAACAACACAGTAAAGTTTTAGTGTGTATTTGTGTGTATTTCCAAAGGTCTCCGTAGAACAGCAGCAGAACCCTGAGGAGAACCTAACAATGAGGTTCTACTTATTCTGGTTCCTCTTGGTTCTCAGTAGGTTTCTGTTGGGATGTTCTCCTGAACATACGTGTTCCATGTTCTGACCTGTTCTAAAGGATTTTATCTCCTCCATGATCTGTTCTCCAAACAGGAAGTTCCTGTTGCGATAACACTTGCATGCACCTGGAGAACATCCTCCTACATTATACGTTCCTCAGTTCTGCTGGTTCTTCTGTCCTCTGAGGTTCTACAGGTCAGTGGGGAGGTTCTACAGGCCAGTGGGAGGTTCTACAGGTCAGTGGGCAGGTTCTACGGGTCAATGAGGAGGTTCTACAGGGAAGTGGGAGGTTCTACAGGTCAGTGGGGAGGTTCTACAGGTCAGTGGGGAGGTTCTACTTTTCTTAACTGTAGTGATTCTTGAAGACGTTCTAGCTGATAATCCAGAGTTCCTCAAGGAAGTCTCACGACTGGTTCTAAAACTGATGTGAAATGTTCCATAGACTGAAGAACCAGCAGTAGATTGAGCTGAAAGAACCCATTAGAACCAGCAGTAGAGGGGAGCTGGTAGAACCCAGTAGAACCATTTGAATATCTGCTCCATCACTAAACGCTCTCTGATTGGTTATCTGCCGACCAATCAGCTGCTCTCTGATGATCCGATAACAGAGTTCTATCAGATGTTCCATCAACAGATGTTCTCAATAAACTCTGGACGGTCTGTTGGAACAAAATGTTTAATGTTCCAGATTCACTGAACAACTGAAAATACACAACACGACTAGAAAAAGACAGAACCCCAGTAGAACCCCAGACAGAACCATGACAGACAGAACCACAACAGACAGAACCCCAGTAGAACCACTGCAGACAGAACCACTACAGACAGAACCAGACAGAGACCCAGTAGAACCCCAGACTGTTTAGGTTCTAACCTGGACTGCCGTTCTGTCAGTAAGTATTGATTATTGATCTGTGATCAGCCGATGGACTCCAGCAGACCAACAGCTTGAGAACAGCAGAGAACCAGGAGAGGAACGTCCAGGTAGCGCCCCAGCAGGTAATGACAGGTGTGTGGTGGTGATGTCATGCAGGTAAGTGGTTGGAGGACTGCAGGTTTATTAGAGGGCAGCAGAACAACAGCAGCTGCTAATGGAGGGGAGTCAGGATGCTGCCTTCACTGACGCCTCAGAAACACCAGCTCTGACTGGCATTTAAACGCCTTACCACAGAACAAGAACCTCACACCTGCTGCTTCCAGAGGCTCACACTCACCTGCTGCCAGGTAAATGTGACATCACAGCTCAGACTGAGGCATTTAGGGACTGTCTGTAAACGTGTCAGCTGATGCAGAATGAAGGAAATTGATGAATCTGATGATAAACGGAACATTTAGGAGTTCAGTTAAAATCAGCGATAGCAGAAGAACCTCAAAAACCTCTGCAGAGGAACGAGAGACTCTGGGAACGTGCAGTTTCCTCTCTGCTGAGCAGCGCCTCCTGCTGGTCTCAGTGAAACATCACAGCAGAACCCACAGTGAACCTGATGGATCATTCAGTTCCAGGAACACTGGAGAACGTAGAGCTCTAGTTGGATGAGGAGTGGACGAGGTTCTGGATGACGGTGGTTCATCAGCTGCTGTATTATTGATTATTAAAGCTGCTGGACGGCTCATTTAACATCTAAAGAAATGTTCTAAGGAGATGTAACCTCTTAATGTCAGGTACATCTATAAAACTAAAGGACGGGACTGCAGCCTGCTGGGTTCTACTGGAAACACGTCAACAGGTAAACAGTAAACATGTCAACAGTAAACAGGACAACAGTAAGCATATAAACAGGTAAACAAACATGGCTGATGAGTCATCACTCACATGATCAGGGCCTCCCACTCAAAAAAGTTCTCCTCGTTGGCCGGACCTGCAGAACAAACAGAACCTGATCAATAACCTGTTATTGATCAACAACCTACTGACGAGGTGAGTCTTACCTGCCACGATGCCTTCAGGTGGGTTCAGGGTGAGTTCTGGAACACAGTAATCACATTAATCACCTTCACAGCCCAGGCTCATCAATAATCACTCACCAAGAAAACTACGCTAAGCTAACTGTATATGCTAACTCTCTAAGGTAACTGTCTAAGCTAACTGTACAAGCTAACTCTCAAAGCTAGTTGTCTAAACTAACTCTCTTGGCTAACCGTCTAAGCTAACTTCCGGTAGAGAACCTTCCACTAACTGTTAGTTTAGTTTAACTGGAGCTAACAGCTAACTGTCCATGACTGAACTGTTAGCTGCAAGCTGTCTCCTGTTAATATTTATGAATCAACGACCAGGTTCTAAGTTCATCACACATGTCGGTGTGCTGCCGGTAATCCGCCGCTCTCCGGTGAGGGAGGAACCTTTAACCGGAGGGTTCGGTAACGGAGTTCTCTATGTGGCTCTCCGGTGAGGGAGGAATCTTTAACTGGAGGGTTCGGTAACGGACTTCGGTGCAGCAGCGGAGCCGTTAGCTTAGCCGCTAGCTCCGGGTGTTCGGGCGGCTGCGGGCGGGTCACTTACGTTTGTACTCGGCCATGAGTCTCTTCAGCGCGGTGCCGGCCATCGTTCTAACCGGAGACCGAAACAACAAAAACAAACAACAACAACAGGATGCGAGGATCACTGTCACTGCACCGACAGCTGCTGAGCATGCGCAGAGGGTGCATCCGGTCTGTTCGTATGAGCCTGAAAACAAAGAGCGCCTCCTGCGGACACACAGCAGAATACACCCAGAGAGAGAAGGATGGATTGATTGATTGGTTGATTGATTGACTGATTGATTGGTTGATTGATTGACTGATTGATTGGTTGACTGATTGATTGATGGATTGACTGATTGATTGGTTGATTGATTGGTTGACTGATTGACTGATTGACTGATTGATTGATTGATTGATTGATTGATTGATTGATTGATTGATTGATTGATTGATTGATTGATTGATTGATTCTGCTGTGTTTGTCTCCATGTTGGGTTTTGAATCAGAGAAAACTTCATTTATTTGAGCTTAGAGATGCTGATCAATCAGGTTGATCTGATTATTGGAACCCACTAATCATCTGTAGTTCTGATAATAATCAGGATGCAGGATGAGAACATCAATCATGTTTACCTTCTGATGCAGAATGTTTCAGGTCGAAGTTCTACTGCAGAACCCTGAGGGACACCATCGTTTACAGACAGAACCAATCAGACTTTCTATAAGTGCTTTAACCTGTTTCCTGCTGTTCTTCTTCCTCTGACATTCCTACTGATGACCAATACCCGATAGAACCTCATCCTCAGTATACAGTCTGTAGTCTTCTATAAATAAATCATCATCTGTATAAAATGTTTCTCTACAATGTTGTGTTTTCGTCTTATTTATTCTTGTACTGAGTTCATATTTCTCTTTTGGAGCTGCTGTAACAGTGAACGTTCCCCCCTGTGGGATCAGTAAAGTTGATCTAATCTTCTGCTCTGGTTCTGCTGCAGTAGAACACGTCCAGAACATCTGATGTGGGATTGATCACCTCAAACTATCTGCTGCTGGTTTCTCTGTTCACTGATCAGCTGTTTGGTTCATAAAGTGAACTGTCTGAGGAAAGAAAGCAGGAAACATTCACTCTGAGGAGCCATTTTTAATCATTTAAAACCAATCAGCGGTTAAAGCCATGTTTTATTAAATTAAATACATCAACAGTTAAAGTCGTGTTTTATTAAATTAAATAAATCAACAGTTAAAGTCGTGTTTTATTAAATTAAATGAATCAACACAGTGGCTGTTTGTGATATAAATTTATTAGTTTTGTGTAACTTCAGTCTTGTGTCTGGTACATGAAGTTCATCAAAGTGATATATAAAAACGACAGGAACATCCTCTACAGACATCTATCAGAACACAGGAGTGACAGTTTATAGCTGTGAACAACAGGATACTGAGTCTGTGCTTTAAATAAAACAGAAACATCAATCACACAAACACACGGTGAGGTTAAAACGCTCCTTTAAATCAAACCAAACAGCTGGAATGTGGAAACCAAACATCTGGACACACTGAGGGACGAACCCGCAGCAGAACCCAAAGGCTTCCTGTGGAGTTAATGTGATTTAATATCTGCACATTCTTTTATTTATGACTTTATTCAATATAAATCTAATCAGAACACAAAGCTTTAGAAGCGTACTTTAAAGGCATCATCTCTGAATTCAAGGCACCTCCCTATAAATAAAGACACAAATGTTCTGTTTAGAGAAGAACATGTGATCAGATGTTTGTTTTCCTGTCAGAGCTCTGATTACGAAGTTTAATTCATTACAGTCAGAATAAAGACTAAAGGACAGGATGTTTGCTCTGCTGCTGTTTAAGGCCAACATCCCTCAGCGTGCCGACATTAAAGGATTAAAGTTAATAAAGTTTAAAACTAACGTCCCTCAGTGTGCCGACATCAAAGGATTAAAGTTAATAAAGTTTAAGGCCAAGTGACGTTCAGGTTCGGAGTGAAAAACAAAGAAAAGTGCTCAAACAGAAAAGGTTCTCATCGTGTTCAGGCCATCTGAGCCACATATTCACAGAGAAGGCACTTCATTACCCACAATCCCTCTGAGGGGGGTCAGTCTTACATCACAGCGACACACAAATAGGATTCAACGTGACCGGCTAGCTGCTGTTAGCAGCTACTGTTGGCTTATTAGTGAAGTTGATGGAGGATCCAGACAGGATTCATCCAGGAGGACATCTAGTGGTCAGCAACAGGAAGGGCTGTCCAGACATGCTGATTCGTTCATGGACTATTATGGATGTGGTCAACTAGATGACTGTATGGGTTCTAGTGGATACCATAATAATAATAATAATAATAATAATAATAATAATAATAAATATTATTATTATTATTTGAGAGCATGTTTCTGATCTGGCATTCTGTCTGTAACCCTGGAGACTCTTTATTTATAATCTGGAGAGATGTTCTATAAATACACACTGATGTCATTTTCTGTTATAAATTATCATAATGTTCTGATTAAATGTTCTTTATGATGTCAAACTACTGTAGAACTGTGTGACTGGGAACTCATATAACCTAAAGAACTCAGAAAGTTTCCATGATTAACTCTGGCCATGAAAATATAAGAAGCTGGTTGATAATCAACTGATCATAAACTGATCATAAACTGGTAATAAACTCATAATAAATTGGTAATAAACTGATAATAAACTGGTAACACCGCTGTAACTTGTTTCTGTATAAAAGCTGTTTCTTTATAGTCACTAGTTCAGACTGGGTTCTCTGCAGGTTGATTCCTTGAGTAAAACTTTGACTTCAGAGACTGCATTTTGGTTTGGAGAAATCAGGACTAAACTGGAGAACGTTCCTGAAATCTCCACATGGAGCAAACACAGATCATATCATGGATGTTGGTAAAGTATGTTTTGGGTTCAGGTGATTCATTGATTCATTCACCTAAGTGAGTCAAACGTCACAGGTCACGTGACCAAACCATGTCTCTGCACAGTGGTTCCACACATTAGCTTCAGGAGCTATCGCACATAAGTCGGAGCCTCGGGTATCAGAGGACCATCACTACCTACAGCCAATCCTCTGCTGCTCATTAGCTAACAGGAACTAGCTGGAACTGGCTAGTTAATGTTGAAGCTAATTAGCTAACAGGAACTAGCTGGAACTGGCTAGTCAATGTTAAAGCTAATTAGCTAACAGGAACTGGCTAGTTAATGTTAAAGCTAATTAGCCAACATGAACTAGCAGGAACTAGGTAGTTAATGTTAAAGCTAATTAACCAACATTAGCTAGCTGGCACTGGCTAGTTAATGTTGGCTAATGAGCAGCAGAGGTTTGGGCTGTAGGAGAGAACAGCTTGTTAACTGTTAGCGGTTCTCTCCTACAGCCCAAACCTCTGCTGCTAATTGGCTAACAGGAAATAGCTGGAACTGGCTAGTCAATATTAAAGCTAATTAGCTAACATAACTAGCTGGAACTTTACGTATCTTTAGCGCTGCAGCTAACGGATCAGTTTCTGTTGGTAGAACACATGTAGGTGATCAAATTGAATGTTTTCAGATGAACCAAATGTCTCGTTAGTTCACTCCTCAGCCTGCTAGCATGCTAATAACAGCCGCTAAGCTAACTAGCCGTGTAAGCTCCACCTAAACTATCTACCTCATGAGTCACATTGACTGAACTCTGTCAATATATGGCTCTGCTCAGCTCCACCTTCATCGTACCATAGTCTTCCTCAGCGACTCCCACAGGAAGTAGGTCAGCGTCAGCACAAAGTTCTGGTTCCTCTAGACGTTCTCCTCCGTCCACCAGCGTTTCTCCGTTGTAACTGCTGTTTGTCATCATCTACCGTTAATGAACTACAACTCCCATGATCCTCTGGGGAAGGATTCTGGGAGCTGCTGCTGAAAACCTTCATCCAGACTTTTCCTCATGTTCTCTGAGCAGAAACACTGAGATGTTCTGAACCTCTGAAGTTCTTCATGTTTGAAATTAAACTCTGGAGGTGGAACTACCCACTGAGAAGATCTTGTACTGGACAGAAGATCCTCTACTGGACAGAAGACCTTCTACTGGACAGAAGATCTTCTACCGGACAGAAGACCTTCTACTGGACAGAAGATCTTCTAACAGACAGAAGATCCCAGATGTCCTGTTTCTCTAACAGAAATCAATGATAGAAAGTCTAAGGTGAAACCCACAGAAGCTCACCTAGGGCGCTGAGCTTCTTTGTCCAGGTGTTGGGTGGGCGGAGTTTAAGACACAGGTAAACTACAGACTGACTCCTGGTTTAGTGTTGTCTTGGTGTAAATGAGGCTGACTGATCTGGGAGAATATAAACTAATATGGATGATTTAGTTTGAATCTGAATCCTTCGTGGATCTTTAATGTTTCGGATAAACGTTCCACCTCAACAGGTGTGTTAAACTCCACCCCCCTGCTCCTCCAATCCCTGCTGGTTGTGGAGGTGCTAACTCCTCCTCCTGGGGGAGTCCAGCCTGTGCTTCACTCCTCCTCCTCCTCCTCCTCCTCCTCCTCTCCAGCCATCACCTCCACCAGCAGCTCAGCGGTGCAGGTCGCCTCCCCCAGACTGTTCACCGCCTTCACCGTGTACTTGGCATCATCATCACCTGAAACCTGAGAGGAGACATCAGCTGGACACCTGAAGCTTCTACCTGTTCCTCAGCAGGAAGTAAGGTCCTGTCTACATGTTGGTTTGTCTTTCCGTCTGTCTGTCCATCTATCAGCAACATTACTGTAAAATGGATTTGGATGAACTTTTCAAGGAAGGTCAGAAATGACACAAGGACCACAAGAACATCTTCAAGAACCTACAACAGAAGTCCAGAGAAGTCCATTTGGACTTCTCTGGACTTCTGTAGGTTCTGGAAGACATTCCACCACTCGTCTTGCATGAGATTTGGTACGTCTTCAAGAGCCAAGTCCAGTTGAACAATCCTGTTGTTTCTCCACACAACCTCCAGTTTTCTTTCTTTCCGTCCGTCTGTCCATCCGTCCGTCGGTCTGTCCGTCCGTCCATCTGTCTGTCCGTCTTTCTGTCCGTCGGTCTGTCCGTCCATCCATCTGTCTGTCCGTCTTTCTGTCCGTCCGTCTGTCCGTCCGTCCATCTGTCTGTCCGTCTTTCTGTCCGTCTGTCTGTTCGTCCATCCATCTGTCTATCTGTCTGTCCGCCTGTCTGTCTGTTCGTCCATCCATCCATCCGTCTGTCCATCTGTCTATCCATCTGTCCTTCCGTCTGTTTGTCTGTCTGTCCGTCCGTCTGTCTGTCTGTCTTTCTGTCCATCCGTCTGTCTCTCTGTCTGTCCGTCTGTCTGTTTGCAACATAACTCAGAAATGGACTAACGGATATGGATGAAATTTTTGGGACTTATCCGTCAGAAATGATACAAGGACCAGCTGATAATTAATAACAATAATAAAGCAGATGTGAGATCAGCTGATAATTATTATTATTATTATTATTATTATTATTATTATTATTAATAATAATAATAATAATAATAATAATAATAATAATGATAATGATAATGATAATAATAATAATAATAATAATAATAATAATAATAATAATAATAATAATAATAATGGCTGCACAGTGGGGTAGTGGTTAGCACTTTCGCCTTGCAGCAAGAAGGTCCCTGGTTCGCGTCCCGGCTTTCCCGGGATCTTTCTGCATGGAGTTTGTATGTTCTCCCTGTGCATGCGTGGGTTTTCTCCGGGTACTCCGGCTTCCTCCCACAGTCCAAAAATATGCTGAGGTTAATGGATTATTCTAAATTGCCCGTAGGTGTGAATGTGAGAGTGCTTGTTCGTCTTTGTATGTGGCCCTGCGACAGACTGGCGATCTGTCCAGGGTGTCCCCTGCCTTCGCCCGAGTCAGCTGGGATAGGCTCCAGCACCCCCCGCGACCCTAGTGAGGATTAAGCGGTGTATAGATAATGGATGGATGGATGGATGGATAATAATAATAATAATAATAATAATAATAAAGCAGATGTGAGATTAGCTGATAATTATTACGACTACTACTACTACTACTACTACTACTACTACTACTACTACTACTAATAATAATAATAATAATAATAATAATAATAATAATAATAAAGCAGATGTGAGATCAGCTGAAGATTAATAATAATAATAATAATAATAATAATAATAATAATAATAATAATAAAGCAGATGTGAGATCAGCTGATAATTATTAGTAGTAACAATAACAATACTACTACTACTACTACTACTAATAATAATAATAAAGGAGATGTGAGATCAGCTGATAATTATTAATAATAATAATAATAATAATAATAATAATAATAATAATAATAATAATAATAATAATAATAATAATAATAATAATAATAATTTCAGCAGCAGTTCTTTCTTTCCTCTGCAACATTTATTAGTTGAGCTGTTTAATCTTCCTGTGGTTTATTTTCCCTGCAGCTCTGTGGAACCTGAACAACATGTCCTGAAGGTGTCCTCTAACCTCTGAAATGACCAGACTGCAGTTTCCTTCCTCGTCGTAGTCGATCTGGAAATGTCGTGTCTCTTTGATGGGATGGTCGTCTTTGTACCAGACCACCTCTGGGTCGGGGTAACCTGCAGCAACAGCAGCTCAGCTTCAGTCAAACCTCTTCTACAACACAACATCCTGTCTTATCTACACATGGAGGACTAATCTGTCTGACAGCAATCTGGTCCTTGTTCAGTTTACTCCACACAATGTAGAACATGAGGAATGATGAGGATCAGTAAACATCTAGAACCTTCTATCTTGCAGTCGAAGCGAGCAGCGCTGCCCTCCACCACCTCCACGTCCTTGATGATGGAGCTGAAGGTCGGTTTGCTCTCCGTCTTCTGCTCGTACTCCAGACACTCCAGGAACTGGTTGTCCTCTGAACACACACAAAACAACATAACCTTCAGCAGGACATCTCTTCTTCTTCATGGACAGACGAGTCACTGAACACAGAACCATGAGGACCTGAAGGAGACACAATACAGCCTCAAAGACACTAAACAGCCCTAAATAGTGCTTTGTTTGTGGTTGTTTTGTGTCTCTTTGTGGTAGTTTTGTGTCTCTTTGTGGTTGTTTTGTGTCTCTTTGTTGTTGTTTTTGTCTCTTTGTGGTTGTTTTGTATCTCTTTGTGGTTGTTTTGTGTCTCTTTGTGGTTGTTTTGTGTCTCTTTGTGGTTGTTTTTGTCTCTGACGTTGTTTTGTGTCTCTGAGGTTTTGTGTCCCTTTGTGGTTGTTTTGTGTCTCTTTGTGGTTGTTTTGTGACCTTTTGTGGTTGTTTTGTGTCTCATAGTTGTTTTGTGTCTCTTTGTGGCTGTTCTGTGTCTCTTTGTGGCTGTTTTGTGTCCCTTTGAGGTTGTTTTGTGTCTCTTTGTGGCTGTTTTGTGTCTCTTTGTGGTTGTTTTGTATCTCTTTGTGGTTGTTTTGTATCTCTTTGTGTTTGTTTTGTGTCTCTTTGTGGTTGTTTTGTGTCTCTTTGTGGTTGTTTTTGTCTCTGACGTTGTTTTGTGTCTCTGAGGTTTTGTGTCCCTTTGTGGTTGTTTTGTGTCTCTTTGTGGTTGTTTTGTGTCCCTTTGAGGTTGTTTTGTGTCTCTTTGTGGCTGTTTTGTGTCTCTTTGTGGTTGTTTTGTGTCTCTTTGTGGCTGTTTTGTGTCCCTTTGAGGTTGTTTTGTGTCTCTTTGAGGTTGTTTTGTGTCTCTTTGAGGTTGTTTTTGTCCGACGTCTAACACAGTTCCCAACAACAAACATCAACGGTTCTGAGGGGGTTAAAATGAATCTGCCAGACAGAAGTGTTCTCCTTGTTCCCGTTGTGGTTTCGTACCTTCGGTGGGCGATCCCTTCTTGGCACTGACTCCGGCCATCATGGCCATGGACGACAGTCTGCCGATGGCCCTAACAGCGTGACCCGTTTTCTGCCACAGAAGAAGAACCAGTCAGGACCAGTCAGAACAAGTCAGAACTAGTCAGAACCAGTCAGAACCCGTCAGATGCTGATACCAGTGTTGGTATTTACTGGTTTACTGTGTTCTATCCACCCCTTCTGTGAGTTGTTGTTGTTGTTTACCTGCCACTTCCTCCTCAGGATGTACTTCTTCATCCTCTCCTTGGAGAGCTTCTTGGCCTTCATGGTGTTGGTATCCTGCTTCAGCCAGGTGTGTTCAAAACACTGAGCACAGGTGAGTCTGGCCCTGAGGAGTCATCAGTCACATTTTAAGCTCTGACAGACACAATGTTCTGACAGAATCACAGCTTCTACTGCATCTGGAAAGAACCTTACTTCATGTCTTTCTTCAGCAGGTTGGTGATGAAGTCTTTGGCCGTATCAGAGATCTCATCGAAGGCCTCGTCCTCAAAGTCCCAGGTAGCCGAGGTGACATTGGACAGCGTCTCGTTATCGTTATCTCCCATGAAAGGAGACAGACCGCTCAGCCTGAGGACCAACAGAACCCACAGTGAACCCAGCAGAACCCACAGTGAACCCAGCAGAGCCCACAGGGAACCTAACAGAACCCACAGTGAACCCAGCAGAACCCACAGGGAACCTAACAGAACCCACAGTGAACCCAGCAGAGCCCACAGGGAACCAGCAGACCCCAACAGTGAACCCAGCAGAACCCACAGGGAACCCAACAGAACCCACAGGGAACCCAGCAGAATCCACAGGGAACCTAACAGAACCCACAGGGAACCTAACAGAACCATCAGGGAACCTAACAGAACCCACAGTGAACCCAGCAGAACCCACAGGAAACTCAGCAGAACCCACAAGGAACCTAACAGAACCCATAAATAAATAATAAACCCAACAGAACCCACAGGGAACCTAACAGAACCCACAGTGAACCCAGCAGAGCCCACAGGGAACCTAACAGAACCCACAGTGAACCCAGCAGAGCCCAGAGGGAACCAGCAGACCCCAACAGTGAACCCAGCAGAACCCACAGGGAACCCAACAGAACCCACATGGAACCCAGCAGAATCCACAGGGAACCTAACAGAACCCACAGGGAACCTAACAGAACCCACAGGGAACCTAACAGAACCCACAGTGAACCCAGCAGAACCCACAGGAAACTCAGCAGAACCCACAAGGAACCTAACAGAACCCATAAATAAATAATAAACCCAACAGAACCCACATGGAACCTAACAGAATCCACATTGAACCCAGCAGAACCCACAGGGAACCTAACAGAACCCACAGTGAACCCAGCAGAGCCCACAGGGAACCTAACAGAACCCACAGTGAACCCAGCAGAGCCCACAGGGAACCTAACAGAACCCACAGTGAACCCAGCAGAGCCCACAGGGAACCAGCAGACCCCAACAGTGAACCCAGCAGAACCCACAGGGAACCCAACAGAACCCACAGGGAACCCAGCAGAACCCACAGGAAACTCAGCAGAACCCACAAGGAACCTAACAGAACCCATAAATAAATAATAAACCCAACAGAACCCACAGGGAACCCAACAGAACCCACAGGGAAGCCAAAAGAACCCACAGTGAACCCAACAGAACCCACAGTGAACTTAACAGAACCCAAAGTGAACCCAGCAGAACCCACAGGGAACCTAACAGAACCCACAGTGAACCCAACAGAACCCATAGTGAACCCAACAGAACCCATAATGAACCCAACAGAACCCATAAATAAATAATAAACCCAGCAGAATCCATAAATAAACAATAAACCCAACAGAACCCACAGTGGACCCAGCAGAACCCAAAATGAACCAAAAAGAACCCAACAGAGCCTATAGGTAATAAACCCAACAGAACCCACAGTGAACCCAACAGAACCCATAAAGAAATAATAAACCAAACTGAACCAGGTGGACACTGTACAGGACAGTACCCTGAGTACTAGCAGTAATTAACAGTACCCTGAGTACTCACAGTATATAACAGTACACTTAGTACTAGCAGTATTTAACAGTACACTGAGTACTCACAGGATATAACGGTAAACTGAGTACTAACAGTATTTAACAGTACAGTGACAACTCACAGTATATAACAGTACACTGAGTACTAGCAGTATATAACAGTATACTGAGTACTAGCAGTATTTAACAGTACTCTGAGTACTAACAGTATTTAACAGTACACTAAGTACTAGCAGTATTTAACAGTACTCCGAGTACTCACAGTATTCAACAGTACACTGAGTACTAGCAGTATATAAGAGTACACTGAGTACTAGCAGTATATAAGAGTACACTGAGTACTAGCAGTATATACCAGTACACTGAGTACTAGCACTATATAAGAGTACACTGAGTACTAGCAGTATATAACAGTACACTGAGTACTAGCAGTATTTAACAGTACAGTGAGAACTCACAGTATACAACAGTACACTGAGTACTAGCAGTATTTAACAGTACACTGAGTACACACAGGATATAACAGTAAACTGAGTACTAGCAGTATTTAACAGTACTCTGAGTACTAACAGTATATAACAGTACACTGAGTATTAGCAGTATTTAAATGTACACTGAGTACTCACAGTATATGACAGTACACTGAGTACTAGCAGTATATAAGAGTACATTGAGTACTCACAGTATATAACAGTACACTGAGTACTCACAGTATATAACAGTACACTGAGTACTAGCAGTATGTAAGAGTACACTGAGTACTCACAGTATTCAACAGTACACTGAGTACTAGCAATATATAACAGTACACTGAGTACTAGCAGTATATAAGAGTACACTGAGTACTCAAAGGATATAACAGTAAACTGAGCACTAGCAGTATATAACAGTATACTGAGTACTCACAGTATATAACAGTACACTGATTACTTACAGTATTTAACAGTACACTGAGTACTCACAGGATATAACAGTACTCTGAGTATTAGCAGTATATAACAGTATACTGAGTACTAACACTATATTGCCGTACTCTGAGTACTAACAGTATATAAGAGTCCTCTGAGTACTAGCAGTATATAACAGTACACTGAGTACTAGCAGTATACAACAGTATACTGAGTACTCACAGTATATAACAGTACACTGAGTACTAGCAGTATACAACAGTACACTGAGTACTAGCAGTATTAATAGTACACTGAATACTCACAGTATATAACAGTACACTGAGTACTCACAGTATTTAACAGTACACTGAGTACTACCAGTATTTAACAATACACTGAGTACTAACAGTATATAACAGTACACTGAGTACTAGCAGTATATAACAGTACACTGAGTAGTAGCAGTATTAGTAGTACACTGAATACTCACAGTATATAACAGTACACTGAGTACTCACAGTATTTAACAGTACACTGAGTACTACCAGTATTTAACAGTACACTGAGTACTCAGTATATAACAGTGGTCTGAGTACTAGCAGTATATAACAGTACACTGAGTAATCACAGGATATAACAGTACACTAAGTACTAGCAGTATGTAACAGTACTCCGAGTACTCACAGTATTCAACAGTACACTGAGTACTAGCAGTATATAAGAGTACACTGAGTACTAGCAGTATATACCAGTACTCTGAGTACTAGCAGTATATAACAGTACTCTGAGTACTAACAGTATATACCAGTACACTGAGTACTACCAGTATTTAACAATACACTGAGTACTCACAGTGTATAACAGTACTCTGAGTAGTAGCAGTATATAACAGTACACTGAGTACTAGCAGTATTAATAGTACACTGAGTACTTGCAGTATGTAACAGTACACTGAGTACTCACAGTATTTAACAGTACACTGAGTACTAGCAGTATTTAACAGTACACTGAGTACTCACAGTGTATAACAGTGCTCTGAGTACTAGCAGTATATAACAGTACACTGAGTACTCACAGTGTATAACAGTGCTCTGAGGACTAGCAGTATATAACAGTACTCTGAGTACTAGCAGTATATATAACAGTACTCTGAGTACTAGCAGTATATAACAGTACTCTGAGTACTCAGTGTATAACAGTGCTCTAAGTACTAGCAGTATATAACAGTAGTCTGAGTACTAGCAGTATATAACAGTACTCTGAGTACTAGCAGTATATAACAGTACTCTGAGTACTCACAGTATATAACAGTACACTGAGTACTCACAGTATGTAACAGATGACTCCTATACTCCACATGTCTGTAGGGTAACTGATGGCTTCGTAGTTGATCACCTCTGGAGCTACAAACTCTGGAGTTCCAAACAGAACCTTCAGGGTTCCTGCGTTTTCTGTGGAGGACACAGAGGACAGGTTAGTTGAGGACTGGGTCAGCTTCTGGTCCACAGCGGTTCATCGGTCTGATTGGATGGACACCTAGTCGTCTGGCGAGGCCGAAGTCGATGAGTTTGATCTTGCTGCCGTTCTTGTTGACACACATGATGTTCTCCGGTTTGAGGTCCAGGTGGACGATGCCCTGTTTGTGGATGAAGCTAACTCCATCGATGATCTGCAGCATGTATTTGATCACCTCCCGCTCCGTCAGCTCAAAGTCCTCATCGATGATCCGCTCAAACAGCTCTCCACCTGAGATCCTGCAGGAATAAACCAATCAGAGGAGCCTACAGGATTAAACCAATCAGAGGAGCCTACAGGATTAAACCAATCAGTGGAGCCTACAGGATTAAACCAATCAGAGGAGCTTACAGGAATAAACCAATCAGAGGAGCCTAAAGGAATAAACCAATCAGAGGAGCCTACAGGAATAAACCAATCAGAGGAGCCTACAGGATTAAACCAATCAGAGGAGCCTACAGGAATAAACCAATCAGAGGAGCCTAAAGGATTAAACCAATCAGAGGAGCCTACAGGAATAAACCAATCAGAGGAGCCTACAGGATTAAACCAATCAGAGGAGCCTACAGGATTAAACCAATCAGAGGAGCCTACAGGAATAAACCAATCAGAGGAGCCTACAGGGTTAAACCAATCAGAGGAGCCTACAGGAATAAACCAATCAGAGGAGCCTACAGTAATAAACCAATCAGAGGAGCCTACAGGAATAAACCAATCAGAGGAGCCTACAGGATTAAACCAATCAGAGGAGCTTACAGGAATAAACCAATCAGAGCAGCATACATGATTAAACCAATCAGAGGAGCCTAAAGGAATAAACCAATCAGAGGAGCCTACAGGAATAAACCAATCAGAGGAGCCTACAGGAATAAACCAATCAGAGGAGCCTACGAGAATAAACCAATCAGAGGAGCCTACAGGATTAAACCAATCAGAGGAGCCTACAGGAATAAACCAATCAGAGGAGCCTATAGGAATAAACCAATCAGAAGAGCCTACAGGAATAAACCAATCAGAGGAGCCTACAGGAATAAACCAATCAGAGGAGCCTACAGGAATAAACCAATCAGAGGAGCCTACAGGATTAAACCAATCAGAAGAGCCTACAGAATTAAACCAATCAGAGGAGTCTACAGAATTACACCAATCAGAGGAGCCTGTAGAATTAAACCAATCAGAGGAGTCTACAGGAATAAACCAATCAGAGGAGCCTACAGGATTAAACCAATCAGAGGAGCCTACAGGATTAAACCAATCAGAAGAGCCTACAGAATTAAACCAATCAGAGGAGCCTGTAGAGCCTACAGAATTAAACCAATCAGAGGAGCCTCTAGAAATAAACCAATCAGAGGAGCCTGTAGAAATGAACCAATCAGAATGGCTGCTGCTGGTCCGTGGTTAATAAAAGCATTAAACCCTTCCTGTTACTATGGTAACTATCATCCTTTCTGGTCCATTTTACCAAAACTACATAGAATAAAGACACCAAACAGACAGTCTACAACGTTCTCTAATACGGTACCAACAGCGCCACCATGAGGCCAGTTATAGAGGAAAGACATCTGGTTAAAGGAACGATGGATCTCTAGATCCAACCCTGAAGGCCCAGAACCCCACTGAGCAAATAACTGATATTAATAATAATAATAATAATAATAATAATAATAATAATAATAATAATAATAATAATAATAATAATAATAATAATAATAATAATAATATTAACCTGCACGGCTCTAACTGCTGCAGTGAACCACAAACACTAAACTGGACCCAGATGGCCACATGGTGGCACTATAGGTAAAGTAAACACCAACAGTCCACCATAATGTCAAAACTGTCCACAGCATTGTGGGAAACTGCAACACAATTCCACTGGAACAGAAAATTAAGGGGCGGGGCTTAGCAGGAAGCTCACTAAGCATTGGTCCAATCCTCACTGACCTCACTGTGGAAGTTCAGAAACATGGAGACCAACCAACTAACTCACTGTAAAGACACAGCTGCTCTGTTGGAGGAAATCTGATGCTTCTTCATTATCATCATCATCATCATCATCATCATCACCATCATCACCACCATCATCATCATCATCATAATCATCATCATCACCACCATCATCATCATCACCATCATCATCATCATCATCATAATCATAATCATAATCATAATCACCATCATCATCATCACCACCATCATCATCATCATCACCATCATCATCATCATCATCATCATCATCATCATCATCATCATCATCATCACCATCACCACCATCATCATCATCATCATCATCATCACCATCATCATCACCATCACCATCATCATCATCACAATCATCACCATCATCATCACCATCACCATCATCATCATCACCATCATCATCATCATCATCATCACCATCATCATCATCATCATCACCATCACCATCATCACCATCATCATCATCATCATCATCATCATCATCATCATCACCATCATCATCACCATCATCATCATCACCATCATCATCATCATCATCATCATCATCATCATCATCATCATCACCATCACCATCATCACCATCGCCATCATCATCACCATCATCATCATCATCATCATCATCATCATCACCATCACCATCATCATCACCATCATCACCATCATCACCATCACCATCATCACCATCACCACCATCATCATCACCATCACCACCACCATGATCATCATCATCATCATCATCATCATCACCATCATCATCACCATCATCATCATCACCATCACCATCACCTTCACCATCATCATCATCACTATCATCATCATCACCACATCATCATCAAAGGGGAAATCCTCACTGAACTCTGCTTTCTGCTTCTGTCTGAACCCACAATCTGCTGCGCTATGAAACTGATCTGAGCTCAGAATAAACCAGGTTTACTGCTTCCTGTTATATAGATATTGTTGCAGCGATCTGCCTGGAGGTGTGGCTGTGCGTGCTACACCTGATGGCAGCCGACTGCAGAGCAAACGTTTCAGCGGGTGCACGCAGTGCGCACTGCTTCATGCTGCGCCTCAGCAGGTGAGCCAATTGAGGCAATCAGTAGCACATGCCAGGAACTCAAGCAGTATCAACGGCAATCCAGTCATTTAGGCTGGTGAACAGAGCAAAAGCAGCAGGAAACAGGGACAAAGAAAGAAACCACGGACTAAAAACGCATGGGAAAAGGACTGAAACCAAAAGAGGCTACCGGTAAGCTCATCTGTCTCACTGGACTCTGTTTAAGTGCTTTCTGGCTGTGTTGACCACACGTTTGAATTGTACTGCCTGTTTTTTTTTTAATTAATACTGTTATTTGTGTGGGTAAAAATTCTGCTAGGTGCAATTTGTGTTATTTTGGATACCTACTGTTTATTTGGCTTAAAATATTTATTTACACAATTAGATGAAAAGTAGTCCATTGTTTGCTAAAATGTTTGTTTAGAAAATTGTTTATGAATGGCATTAGATAAATGAGTTTTGCTTTATTTTATTTCATGGGTAAATGCAAAGAGCTAAAAAATTGTTAAAATTGTTAAAAATACCAATGTAAAATCTGTTTAATGCTTCTAAAATATGTATAAAAATAATTCAGATAAAAATTTGTTAAATTAAAACATTGTTCTAAGATGTAGGAATAAATTTATGTTTTTTTAAAACCTGATTGAGTATTATGGGTTTAATAATGATTATGTTTATGCAAAATATACTTACTTTACTAAGTTGGGGAAACCATATGTATTCATATTTGTTTTATTTTTGTGTTTTAAAGGCTTTTCACCTTCCTCCTTCATCACTGCTTAAATCAAAATAAAGAAGAGATACAAGTGAAATCCTATCGCAAGCCCAGTCCATCCTTTTCAAGTGTGGTAAGCCATAGCGTTGAAAAGACACTTGACAGATATAAATCCTGTAAATATAGAATACATGATGCGAGCAGTTTAACTCTGTGAAAACACAATCAAAGCTGAATATTTCTACAGTCTGGAGGTAGAAGTGTTCAGATCTAAAATTAGCCAACAGGAAATAGCTGCTCTCAGATTCCTCTCATAGTTGGACAACATTATTTTCCAACAAAGCAAACATCTGATTCCAGATCAGCTGCAGCTCTTTATCACCACTGGAATTCATTTATCACCCATTCTGGTCAGCTCCTGATTCACCTGGAATAAACACCTGAATATAAACCTCCACCTGATTATAAACCTCCACCTGACTATTAACCTACATCGGAAGGTGAACCTACATCTCCAGGACCAAGACTCTATATCTCCAGGACCATGAACCTACATCTTCAGGATCATGAACCTACATCTCCAGGTCCATGAACCTACATCTCCAGGACCGTGAACCTACATCTGAAGGTGACCCTACATCTCCAGGACCATGAACCTACATCTCCAGGACCATGACCCTACATCTGAAGGTGACCCTACATCTCCAGGACCATGAACCTACATCTCTAGGACCATGAACCTACATCTCTAGGACCATGAACCTACATCTGAAGGTGACCCTACTCCTCCAGGTCCATGAACCTACATCTCCTGGACCGTGAACCTACATCTGAAGGTGACCTTACATCTCCAGGACCATGAACCTACATCTTCAGGACCATGAACCTACATCTCCAGGACCATGACCCTACATCTGAAGGTGACCCTACATCTCCAGGACCGTGAACCTAGATCTGAAGGTGAACCTACATCTCCAGGACCGTGAACCTAGATCTGAAGGTGAACCTACATCTCCAGGACGTGAACCGACATCTGAAGGTGAACCTACATCTCCAGGACTGTGAACCAACATCTGAAGGTGAACCTACATCTCCAGGACTGTGAACCGACATCTGAAGGTGAACCTACATCTCCAGGACTGTGAACCGACATCTGAAGGTGAACCTACATCTCCAGGACCATGAACCTACATCTCCAGGAGCATGAACGTACATCTCCAGGACCGTGAACCTACATCTGAAGGTGAACCTACATCTCCAGGTCCATGAACCTACATCTCCAGGACCATGATCCTACATCTGAACGTGACCCTACACCTCCAGGTCCATGAACCTACATCTCCCGGACCGTGAACCTACATCTGAAGGTGACCTTACATCTCCAGGACCACGAACCTACATCTTCAGGACCATGAACCTACATCTCCAGGACCATGACCCTACATCTGAAGGTGACCCTACACCTCCAGGTCCATGAGCCTACATCTCCAGGACTGTGAACCTAGATCTGAAGGTGAACCTAGATCTGAAGGTGAACCTACATCTCCAGGACCGTGAACCTAGATCTGAAGGTGAACCTACATCTCCAGGACCGTGAACCGACATCTGAAGGTGAACCTACATCTCCAGGACTGTGAACCAACATCTGAAGGTGAACCTACATCTCCAGGACCGTGAACCTACATCTCCAGGAGCATGAACGTACATCTCCAGGACCGTGAACCGACATCTGAAGGTGAACCTACATCTCCAGGACCGTGAACCTACATCTCCAGGAGCATGAACGTACATCTCCAGGACCGTGAACCTACATCTGAAGGTGAACCTACATCTCCAGGTCCATGAACCTACATCTCTAGGACCATGATCCTACATCTGAACGTGACCCTACATCTCCAGGACCATGAACCTACATCTCCAGGACCATGAACCTACATCTCCAGGACCATGAACCTACATCTGAAGGTGAACCTACATCTCCAGGACCGTGAACCTACATCTGAAGGTGAACCTACATCTCCAGGACCGTGAACCTACATCTCCAGGAACGTGAACCTACATCTCTAGGACCGTGAACCTACATCTCCAGGAACGTGAACCTACATCTCCAGGACCATGAACCTACATCTCCAGGACTGTGAACCTACATCTGAAGGTGAACCTACATCTCCAGGGCCGTGAACCTACATCTGAAGGTGAACCTACATCTCCAGGAACGTGAACCTACATCTCCAGGACCATGACGATGTCCGACTTGCCCTCGAAGGCGTCGATGCACTGGACCAGCTTGGGGTGGTGGAGGCTGTTCATGATGCCGATCTCCTGCCGGACGTTCTCCTTCTCCTTGGCTGAGTACGCCTTGATGAACTTCCCTGCCCAGACCTTCTTGGTGGCCTTCTCCACCAACTTGAAGACCTGACCGAACTTCCCCCTGCGACACAACATGGCTTTAGCATGTGTACAGGAGGAGCACAGGTGCATGATGGGTGAGGGGGTGGAGCCTTACGTTCCCAGCCTCTCCTCCACGTCATACAGCTCCTTCACCTTCACATCTGTTCTGATGGTCACGTCTCTGTAGTCCGGCTCCTTCTCCGAGTCTGACACCACAACACACATGTTAGGTTTAATGTGTCATGTAGCATGTTGTTGCCTCTTTATCTGACACAACACACATGTTAGGTTTAATGTGTCATATAGCGTGTTGTCGTCTCTTTATCTGACACAACAACATTTCAGGTGGAAGTTTGTCTCCGAACATTTTCCTGTCACATGATGACATCATGAGCTGCTGTGTTGTGTAGATGATGTATAGACGTATAGATGTGTAGATGTTGTGCTGATAGTATAGATGTTGTATAGACATTGTGTAGATATTGTGCTGATTGTATAGATGTTGTATAGACGTATAGATATTGTATAGACATTGTCTAGATGTTGTATAGACGTTGTTTAGATATTGTATAGCTGTTGTGTTGTCCTTATTGTGTAGATACTGTATCGATATTGTATAGAATCTGTATAGATGTTGGACAGATGTTGCATAGATGTTGCATAGATGTTGTGTAGATATTATATAGATATTGTCTAGATATTGTATAGATGCTGTATAGATGTGTAGATATTGTATAGATATTGTATAGATGCTGTATAGATGCTGTAAAGATGTATAGATGTTGTGTAGATATTGTATAGATGTTGTGTAGATATTGTATAGACATTGATAGATGTGTAGATATTGTATAGATGTTGTATAGACGTGTAGATATCGTGTAGTTGTTGTATAGACGTGTAGACGTGCTGATTGTATAAATGTTGCATAGATGTTGTATAGATGTTGTGTAGATGTTGTGTAGATAATGTATAGATGTTGTATAGTTGTTGTATAGATGTCGTATAGACATTGTGTAGACGTGCTGATTGTATAGATGTATACATGTTGTATAGATGTATAGATGTATAGATGCTGTGTAGACGTATAGACGTGTAGACGTGTAGACGTGTAGACGTTCTGTAGATATTATCTAGATATTGTATAAATATTGTGTAGACGTCATGTAGACATTGTATAGACGTTGTGTAGATGTTGTATAGATGTGTAGATGTGTAGACATTGTATAGATGTGTAGATGTACAGATGTTGTGTAGATGTTGTATAGATGTGTAGATGTATAGACGTGTAGACATTGTATAGACGTGTAGATATCGTGTAGACGTATAGATGTGTAGACGTTGTATAGACGTGTAGATGTTGTATAGACGTGTAGATATCGTGTAGACGTGTAGATATTGTCTAGATATTGTATAGATGTTGTGTAGATGTTGTGTAGACGTCGTGTAGACATTGTATAGACGTGTAGATGTATAGATGTTGTGTAGATGTTGTGTAGACATTGTATAGATGTGTAGATGTTGTACAGATGTGTAGATGTTGTATAGACGTGTAGACGTATAGACGTGTAGACATTGTATAGACGTGTAGATATCATGTAGACGTATAGATGTGGAGACGTATAGACGTGTAGATGTTGTATAGACGTGTAGATGTTGTGTAGACATTGTATAGATGTGTAGATGTACAGATGTGTAGATGTTGTGTATAGACGTGTAGATGTATAGACGTGTAGATATCGTGTAGACGTCGTATAGACGTGTAGACGTTGTATAGATGTGTAAATATCGTGTAGACGTGTAGATATTGTGTAGATATTGTATAGACGTGTAGATATTGTGTAGATATTGTATAGATGTTGTGTAGATATCGTGTAGATGTTGTATAGATGTGTAGATATTGTCTAGATATTGTCTAGATATTGTGTAGACATTGTATAGATGTATAGATGCTGTATAGATGTTGTATAGATATTGTGTTGTCCTTATCGTGCAGATATTGTATAGACGTATAGATGTGTAGATATTGTGTAGATGTTGTATAGAGGTTGTGTAGACGTTGCATAGACGTTGTGTAGATATTGTCTAGATATTGTGTAGCTGTTGTCTGGATATTGTACAGATGTTGTATAGATGTATAGATGCTGTATAGATGCATAGATATTGTGCTGTCCTTATTGTGTAGATATTGTATAGATATTGTATAGACCTTGTATAGATGTTGTGTAGATGTTGTATAGATGTGTAGATGTATAGACGTGTAGACGTATAGACGTGTAGACATTGTATAGACGTGTAGATATCGTGTAGACGTTGTATAGCTGTGTAGACGTTGTATAGACGTGTAGATGTTGTATAGACGTGTAGATATCGTTTAGATGTGTAGATATTGTACAGATGTTGTGTAGATGTGTAGACGTATAGACGTGTAGATGTTGCATAGATGTGTAGATATCGTGTAGACGTCGTATAGACGTGTAGACGTATAGACGTGTAAATATCGTGTAGACGTGTAGATATTGTCTAGATATTGTCTAGATATTGTGTAGATATTGTGTAGACATTGTATAGATGTTGTATAGATGTATAGATGCTGTATAGATGTTGTATAGATATTGTGTTGTCCTTATCGTGCAGATATTGTATAGACGTATAGATGTGTAGATATTGTGTAGATGTTGTATAGAGGTTATGTAGCCGTTGCATAGACGTTGTGTAGATGTTGTCTAGATATTGTGTAGATGTTGTCTGGATATTGTACAGATGTTGTATAGATGTTGTATAGATGCTGTATAGATGTTGGATAGATATTGTGTTGTCCTTATTGTGTAGATATTGTATAGATATTGTATAGACCTTGTATAGATGTTGTGTAGATATTGTGTAGATGTTGTATAGATGTTGTGTAGATATTGTGAAGATGTGTAGACGTTGTGTAGATGTTGTATAGACATTGTGTAGATATTGTGTAGACGTGTAGATATTGTCTCGATATTGTGTAGATATTGTGTAGATGTTGTATAGATGTTGAACAGATGCTGTATAGATATCGTGTTGTCCTTATTGTGTAGATATTGTATAGATATTTTATAGACGTATAGATGTGTAGATATTGTGTAGCTGTTGTATAGACGTTGTGTAGACGTATAGACATGTAGATGTTGTCTAGATGTTGTCTAGATATTGTGTAGATATTGTAGAGATATTGTATAAATGTTGTATAGATGTTGTATAGATATTGTGTTGTCCTTATTGCGTAGATATTGTATATTGTGTAGATGTGTAGATGTTGTATAGACGTTGGGTAGATGTTGTGTAGATGTATAGACGTGTAGACGATGTGTAGACGTCGTGTAGATAATGTGTAGATATTGTCTAGATGTTGTCTAGATATTGTGTAGATATTGTATAGATATTGTATAGATGTTGTATAGATGTTGTATAGATGCTGTTTAGATGTATAGATATTGTGTTGTCCTTATTGCGTAGATATTGTATAGATATTGTGTAGACGTGTAGATTTTGTGTAGATGTTGTGTAGATATATAGACGTGTAGACGATGTGTAGACGTCGTGTAGATATTGTCTAGACATTGTCTAGATATTGTATAGACGTGTAGATATTGTAGATGCTGGTCTCCTACCGTCGTCCTCCTCCTCCACCTCCTCCTGGTTCTCTGTCAGACCAAACAGCAGCAGTTAGAGGTTTTACTTCATTAATCAGCTGTGAGCTAGTTTCATTTCATGCAGGTTGGGTTTGATGGTTCTGGTTCAGCTGCAGGTGGACTGGGTGGGCGGGGCTTAGACAGAGTAAGGGAAACAGTGTGCAGGTGATTCCAGCTCACCGTCATCGTCCACCAGGCCGACGGTCACCGGCTCCGACTCGGAGCTCGGTTCTCCGACTCCGTAGATGTTTTCTGCTCGGACTCTGAACTTGTACTGGCGCTCTGGGAGGAGGTTCTGGACACAAACACACTCCATTAAACCTCTATGGGTCTGCAGTGGGCGTCTGCAGGTGAGAAGGAACACACCTGTACGTTGTAGGACGTGCTGTTACAGGACACCAAGTGTTTCCACTGCTGCTCCACAGAGTCCCAGATCTCCAGCTGGTACGACTGGACGGCGCTGCCCCCATCGTAGGTCGGACCGTACCACGACAGGGTCAGGCTGGACCGCCGGATGTCTGAGGCTGCCGGGACCTTAGCCGGGGGGTCGGGTTTATCTGGAGGGTAAACAGGTAGACAGGTGGATGGGCCGGTAGATGGACAGGTAGACAGGTAGATGGACATATAGACAGGTAGATGGACAGGTAGATGGACAGGTAGACAGGTAGATGGACAGGTAGATGGACAGGTAGACAGGTAAATGGACAGGTAGATGGACATGTAGACAGGTAAATGGACAGGTAGACAGGTAGATGGACAGGTAGATGGACAGGTAGATGGACAGGTAGATGGACAGGTAGATAGGTAGATGGACGGGTAGATGGACAGGTAGACAGATAGATGGACAGGCAGATGGACAGGCAGATGGACATGTAGACAGGTAGATGGACAGGTAGATGGACAGGCAGATGGACATGTAGACAAGTAGATGGACAGGTAGATGGACAGGTAGACGGACAGGCAGATGGACATGTAGACAGGTAGATGGACATGTAGACAGATAGATGGACAGGAAGATGGACATGTAGATGGACATGTAGACAGGTAGATGGACAGGTAGACAGATAGATGGACAGGCAGATGGACATGTAGACAGGTAGATGGACAGGTAGACGGACAGGCAGATGGACATGTAGACAGGTAGATGGACAGGTAGATGGACAGGCAGATGGACAGGTAGACAGGTAGATGGACATGTAGACAGGTAGATGGACATGTAGACATGTAGTTGGACAGGTAGATGGACATGTAGACAAGTAGATGGACAGGTAGACAGGTAGATGGACAGGCAGATGGACATGTAGACAGGTAGATGGACATGTAGACAGGTAGATGGACAGGTAGACGGGTAGATGGACAGGTAGATGGACAGGCAGATGGACAGGCAGGTAGACAGGTAGATGGACATGTAGATGGACAAGTAGACAGGTAGATGGACAGGTAGATGGACAGGTAGATGGACATGTAGATGGACAGGCAGATGGACAGGCAGATGGACATGTAGACAGGTAGATGGACAGGTAGATGGACAGGCAGATGGACAGGTAGACAGGTAGATGGACATGTAGACAGGTAGATGGACATGTAGACATGTAGTTGGACAGGTAGATGGACATGTAGACAGGTAGATGGACATGTAGACATGTAGTTGGACAGGTAGATGGACATGTAGACAGGTAGATGGACAGGTAGACAGGTAGATGGACAGGCAGATGGACATGTAGACATGTAGTTGGACAGGTAGATGGACAGGCAGATGGACAGGTAGACAGGTAGATGGACATGTAGACAGGCAGATGGACATGTAGACATGTAGTTGGACAGGTAGATGGACATGCAGACAGGTAGATGGACAGGTAGATGGACAGGCAGGTGGACAGGCAGATGGACAGGTAGACAGGTAGATGACAGGTAGATGGACAGGCAGATGGACAGGTAGACAGGTAGATGGACATGTAGACAGGTAGATGGACATGTAGACAGGTAGATGGACATGTAGACATGTAGTTGGACAGGTAGATGACATGTAGACATGTAGTTGGACAGGTAGATGGACGGGTAGATGGACAGGTAGACAGATAGATGGACAGGCAGATGGACATGTAGACAGGTAGATGGACAGGTAGATGGACAGGCAGATGGACATGTAGACAAGTAGATGGACAGGTAGATGGACAGGTAGACGGACAGGCAGATGGACATGTAGACAGGTAGATGGACATGTAGACAGGTAGATGGACAGGTAGATGGACAGGCAGATGGACATGTAGACAGGTAGATGGACAGGTAGATGGACAGGCAGATGGACATGTAGACAGGTAGATGGACAGGTAGACAGATAGATGGACAGGCAGATGGACATGTAGACAGGTAGATGGACAGGTAGACGGACAGGCAGATGGACATGTAGACAGGTAGATGGACAGGTAGATGGACAGGCAGATGGACAGGCAGATGGACAGGTAGACAGGTAGATGGACATGTAGACAGGTAGATGGACATGTAGACATGTAGTTGGACAGGTAGATGGACATGTAGACAAGTAGATGGACAGGTAGACAGGTAGATGGACATGTAGACAGGTAGATGGACATGTAGACATGTAGTTGGACAGGTAGATGGACATGTAGACAAGTAGATGGACAGGTAGACAGGTAGATGGACAGGCAGATGGACATGTAGACAGGTAGATGGACATGTAGACAGGTAGATGGACAGGTAGACGGGTAGATGGACAGGTAGATGGACAGGCAGATGGACAGGCAGGTAGACAGGTAGATGGACATGTAGATGGACAGGTAGACAGGTAGATGGACAGGTAGATGGACAGGTAGATGGACATGTAGATGGACAGGCAGATGGACATGTAGACAGGTAGATGGACAGGTAGATGGACAGGCAGATGGACAGGTAGACAGGTAGATGGACATGTAGACAGGTAGATGGACATGTAGACATGTAGTTGGACAGGTAGATGACATGTAGACAGCTAGATGGACATGTAGACATGTAGTTGGACAGGCAGATGGACATGTAGACAAGTAGATGGACAGGTAGATGGACAGGTAGACGGACAGGCAGATGGACATGTAGACAGGTAGATGGACATGTAGACAGGTAGATGGACAGGTAGATGGACAGGCAGATGGACATGTAGACAGGTAGATGGACAGGTAGACAGATAGATGGACAGGCAGATGGACATGTAGATGGACATGTAGACAGGTAGATGGACAGGTAGACAGATAGATGGACAGGCAGATGGACATGTAGACAGGTAGATGGACAGGTAGACAGATAGATGGACAGGCAGATGGACATGTAGACAGGTAGATGGACAGGTAGATGGACAGGCAGATGGACAGGCAGATGGACAGGTAGACAGGTAGATGGACATGTAGACAGGTAGATGGACATGTAGACATGTAGTTGGACAGGTAGATGGACATGTAGACAAGTAGATGGACAGGTAGACAGGTAGATGGACAGGCAGATGGACATGTAGACAGGTAGATGGACATGTAGACAGGTAGATGGACAGGTAGACGGGTAGATGGACAGGTAGATGGACAGGCAGATGGACAGGCAGGTAGACAGGTAGATGGACATGTAGATGGACAGGTAGACAGGTAGATGGACAGGTAGATGGACATGTAGATGGACAGGCAGATGGACAGGCAGATGGACATGTAGACAGGTAGATGGACAGGTAGATGGACAGGCAGATGGACAGGTAGACAGGTAGATGGACATGTAGACAGGTAGATGGACATGTAGACATGTAGTTGGACAGGTAGATGGACATGTAGACAGGTAGATGGACAGGTAGACAGGTAGATGGACAGGCAGATGGACATGTAGACATGTAGTTGGACAGGTAGATGGACAGGCAGATGGACAGGTAGACAGGTAGATGGACATGTAGACAGGCAGATGGACATGTAGACATGTAGTTGGACAGGTAGATGGACATGCAGACAGGTAGATGGACAGGTAGATGGACAGGTAGATGGACAGGTAGACAGGTAGATGGACAGGTAGATGGACAGGCAGATGGACAGGTAGACAGGTAGATGGACATGTAGACAGGTAGATGGACATGTAGACATGTAGTTGGACAGGTAGATGGACATGTAGTTGGACAGGTAGATGACATGTAGACAGGTAGATGGACATGTAGACATGTAGTTGGACAGGCAGATGGACATGTAGACAAGTAGATGGACAGGTAGATGGACAGGTAGACGGACAGGCAGATGGACATGTAGACAGGTAGATGGACATGTAGACAGGTAGATGGACAGGTAGATGGACAGGCAGATGGACATGTAGACAGGTAGATGGACAGGTAGACAGATAGATGGACAGGCAGATGGACATGTAGATGGACATGTAGACAGGTAGATGGACAGGTAGACAGATAGATGGACAGGCAGATGGACATGTAGACAGGTAGATGGACAGGTAGACAGATAGATGGACAGGCAGATGGACATGTAGACAGGTAGATGGACAGGTAGATGGACAGGCAGATGGACAGGCAGATGGACAGGTAGACAGGTAGATGGACATGTAGACAGGTAGATGGACATGTAGACATGTAGTTGGACAGGTAGATGGACATGTAGACAAGTAGATGGACAGGTAGACAGGTAGATGGACAGGCAGATGGACATGTAGACAGGTAGATGGACATGTAGACAGGTAGATGGACAGGTAGACGGGTAGATGGACAGGTAGATGGACAGGCAGATGGACAGGCAGGTAGACAGGTAGATGGACATGTAGATGGACAGGTAGACAGGTAGATGGACAGGTAGATGGACATGTAGATGGACAGGCAGATGGACAGGCAGATGGACATGTAGACAGGTAGATGGACAGGTAGATGGACAGGCAGATGGACAGGTAGACAGGTAGATGGACATGTAGACAGGTAGATGGACATGTAGACATGTAGTTGGACAGGTAGATGGACATGTAGACAGGTAGATGGACAGGTAGACAGGTAGATGGACAGGCAGATGGACATGTAGACATGTAGTTGGACAGGTAGATGGACAGGCAGATGGACAGGTAGACAGGTAGATGGACATGTAGACAGGCAGATGGACATGTAGACATGTAGTTGGACAGGTAGATGGACATGCAGACAGGTAGATGGACAGGTAGATGGACAGGTAGATGGACAGGTAGACAGGTAGATGGACAGGTAGATGGACAGGCAGATGGACAGGTAGACAGGTAGATGGACATGTAGACAGGTAGATGGACATGTAGACATGTAGTTGGACAGGTAGATGGACAGGTAGATGGACAGGTAGATGAACTTATTTCTTTCTATTTCGCTGCATATTTCTTTCTTCTACATGTTTTTATTTAACTTCATCTGCTGCTGAACACCAGATCTACCAGACGTTCCAGGTAGAAGCTGTGACTCCATCAGCTGATGGTTCCAGAGTTTCTACCGTCTGATGACGTGGTGAAGGAAAGGACTGTTACCGACGATTGTGAGGTTCAGAGCAGCCTGTCTGAGGCCGAAGCTGTTCCTCAGCTCTATGGTGTAGCAGCCACAGTGTTCCTGCTGCCCGCTGCTGATGGTCAGTTTACTGCTGCTGTCACTGCTGGAGATGGAGATATCAGCCGAGCCCTGGATCTGGAGACACAACGATACACAGCGTTACACAACGTTACACAATGTTACATAACAGACACACAACATCACTGACACTAGGGCTGAAACGATTCCTCGAGTTATTCAAGTAATTCAATAAAATTCCTCGAGGCTAAATTCTTTCAATCGAGGCTTCGTTGAATAACCTACATGGTAGATCACGGGTCACTAAATGGGGGACCGCGGTCCGAGGCCAGACAGACTTCATTCGATACAAACCAGGTCCTTAAATTTGCCGGGACACTTCTATTTTAACCAGCGCAGCTTTTCTACTGTTTACAGCAGGAGTGTCCAACCAGTTCACGGTCTAAATGGTCGTCTAAACTCGCCATTGGTGAACTAAAACAAGGACAGATTCAGCTGCTGCAGATTATTTCTCACCTCAAATGCTTTCAGAAATACTTTTCCCTCAAGTTTTTTTGAAATAAAAGACAAAGTTTGTGGCCGAGCTGCTGTGTTTATCCGACTCATCTGCCGACCGTCGAGCTGAAAGCTCGGTCACGTGACCACCTGGTGACCCGCTAGTGACCGCCCACCATGTGTGCGATTTTCAGATGCGGCACGTTTACATGCAGGAAAAACACATCTAGTGGACACGAACCTTCATTGTATGTTTTCTGGAAGTATTCAGGCATCGTGCCAGAATTCTGGCGTGCGGCGCCGGCATTTGGCTCGAAAAAAAACAGATTGGACTACATTGCCAATGGAGTTCATCTACCAATGGAATGAGGGGAACACAGCTTTTGCTCTCAACCAAACTAATATCACTAGCCAATGGGAAGTAGAGTGGGTGTTCAGGACGGTTATTTCTGTTGCACAGCGCACTCACTTCTGCTTTTGCTGCTGTAACGAGCATACCTAGTGCGGAATCCAATTACTAGATTATTCTCCAGAATAATCGATAGAATCTTTGATTACTAAAATAACCGGTAGCTGCAGCCCTAGCTGACACACAGAAACACTGTCCAACTAGATTAATCAGTAATCAATGACCCTGTGTGTGTGTGTGTGTGTGTGTGTGTGTGTGTGTGTGTGTGTGTGTGTGTGTGTGTGTGTGTGTGTGTGTCTCACTGGTTTTCTGAACTTCAGCCAGGTGCAGTTGATGGGTGGAGCTCCAGAGAACTTGCAGAGGATCTCCACCTTCTCTCCCGCCAGGATCTTCATGTCCTCTGGGAACTGTAGGATCTGAGGAGGCACAGCTGCACACCAATAATCAATAATCAATACCCTGCTACACTCTGAGGAGGCAGTGCTGCACACACCAATAATCAATAATGTTAAAGAGGAAAGCAGAAATCGATCAATGTTTCTGATCAGAACCAGACCTGGTGTTATAGACAACCTCTTCAATAGGTCTGTCAGTGATCAATAATCAGTAGAAAAGTTGCAGCGCCCCCTGCTGATCACTTTAAAGTCATCTATTATTGATTACTGTCTGGACACTACATTCCCATGATGCCCCTGGAGCCCAAGAACCCCACATACAGGTAGTCATGGTGCAGGTGAGTCACCTTGTTTGGGCGGAGTCTTGGCTGTCGGCTTCTTTATTCTGGCTTCACCTGCAGGAACACAAACAGACGGGATCAGACCTGTGGAGGTTCTGCTGCCTGCGGCGCCCCCCGCTGAACCACCGTTCACACGACACACTCAATGTAATATATATAATACAATAATATAACAAAATAATAATTTAACAGTATAATAACATTATATGGGCTGCACAGTGGCGTAGTGGTCAGCACTTTCGCCTTGCAGCGAGAAGGTCCCTGGTTCGCGTCCCGGCTTTCCCGGGATCTTTCTGCATGGAGTTTGCATGTTCTCCCTGTGCATGCGTGGGTTTTCTCCGGGTACTCCGGCTTCCTCCCACAGTCCAAAAATATGCTGAGGTTAATTGATCATTCTAAATTGCCCGTAGGTGTGAATGTGAGAGTGATTGTTTGTCTCTGTATGTAGCCCTGTGACAGACTGGTGACCTGTCTAGGGTGTCCCCTGCCTTCACCTGAGTCAGCTGGGATAGACTCCAGCCCCCCCATGACCCTAGTGAGGATTAAGCGGTGTATAGATAATGGATGGATGGATAATAACATTATAATATAATAATATGACATAATAACATAAGAATATAATATAATAATACAATAATTGAGCAATATAATAATATAATATTTATCTTTAATTCAGTTCATCTGACAGCAGAAAGACGTTTGGGTTTGAAAATCCTCCAGTTTGAGTTTCTGAAGACTGAAAATGTTCAGAATCATCTGCAGAGCTGTGAGGGTTAAAATACACCATAATACTGACCAAAATACACCGTAATACTGACCAAAATACACCATTAAAATACATTGTAATATTGATCAAAATATACCGTAATACTGATCAAAATACACCGTTAAAATACATTGTAATATTGATCAAAATATACCATAATACTGATCAAAATACACTGTGATACTTAACAAAATACACTGTTAAAATACACCGTAATACTGACCAGAATACACCGTTAAAATATACCATAATACTGATCAAAATACACTACAAGACAGACCAAAATACACCATTAAAATACACCGTAATACTGATCAAAATACACTGTAATACTGAAGAAAATACACCATTAAAATACACCATAATACTGATTAAAATACACCATAATACTGATCATAATACACCGTTAAAATACTCCGTAATACTGATGAAAATCCTCTGTAATACTGATGAAAATACACTGTAATACTGATCCCACTGCCTCTGTCTGAAGACATGCTGAGGCTCATATAACAGATGTGGATTTTAACTGATGAACAGATTCCTCAGGATCGTCTTCTCTTCATGTGCAGCCATCAGAATAAACAGCAAACTGCAGGAACTATTTCCTGCATCCTGAAAAGCTATTTTTAGATTGTCCATAAATGGTCATCAGAGACGCTCTTCGCCTGTCTCACATTCTTCTTCTACTGCTGCTGCTTCTGTCTTCACTGGAAAACTGAGTTTATTCAAAACACCGAAGGAAAACAAGCTGATGGCAAACATGAGCTGAAGGAAAAGAAAGTCTCAAAAAACACAATACAGCAGCAGAACCTTCTGAGCCTCAGGAGGACGTTTCAGAGATTCTCTGGGAATTTTGAAAGAACTCAAAGAAAGTTCTGAAGATCTTTATGGAAGTAAAGATGTTTCACAGATAGTTAAAGATGTTTCAGAGATGAAGATGTTTCAGAGGTAGTTAAAGATGTTTCAGAAGTAGTTAGAGATGTTTCACAGATAGTTAAAGATGTTTCAGAGATAAAGATGTTTCAGAGGTAGTTAAAAATGTTTTAGAGGTCTTTGAGAAGGTTCTAGTCCTTGCAGAGGTTTAGAGGTACTGGTGAAAGTTAAAGTTCTTTAAAGTAGATATTTAAGAATCTTTTTTTTTTTTAGAATGTTAGAATTCACACAATTTGCAGAAACCTTTGGAGAGGTTTTAGCGGTTCTTGTTGAGGGTGAGTAAAGAGGGCCAGTTGGTCCTTGGAGAGTCTATAGTGGTCCTTGTGGAATCTCTAAGGGTGTCTAAGGAAGTGTTGGAAGTAGCAGAAATCTTTCCAGATGTTCCAGATGTCCTTGTGAGGTTTTGAGTAGTCACTGGAGAGGTACTGGAGGTCTTGATAAAGGTGTAAGGAACAGGTGTGACCTGGTGGTGGTAGTGTTGTCTCTCTGCTCTAACCCATAACAGTGAAGTGTGTTTGTACTAAGAATCTTCCAGAACCACAACAGGCTATGCTAACATTAGCGAGCAGGCTAACTAATTCAGACTGTTTAAAGTATTTACTCACAGAGCTGCTGGACTACAACCAAAACTATACGTCATGTTTCTACGTCCTATGTTCATTTAGCAGCTTTCCTCCCTGTAGTTAGACTGTAGAAGCTGCTGGTCTCCAGAGGTTGGAAAGCTGACGAGACTTTTACCCAAATCAGGCTGTCGCAGCAACAGAGCTGCTTAAAAGGAGAGACGCTCCAGAACATTCAAATCTGTAAAACAGACTGACAGCTGCAACCAGGAACCTGCCCTTAAAAGGAAGCCTGGAGAGGAATCAGGAGGAACCAGGAGGAACCAGAAGGAGCCAGGAGTATCCATGAGGAACCAGGAGGGACCACTAGGAACCAGAAGGAACCAGGAGGAACCAGGAGGATCCAGGATGAACAACGAGGAACCAGGAGGAACCACTAGGAACCAGGAGGAACAACAAGGAACCAGCCCTGTGTGTGTGTTACTGTGTGTGTGTGTGTGTGTGTGTGTGTGTGTGTGTGTGTGAGTGTGAGTGTGTGTGTGTGTGCGCGCGCGTGTGTGTGTGTGTGTGTGTGTGTGTGTGTGTGTGTGTGTGTGCGCGCGTGTGTGTGTGTGTGTGTGAGTGTGAGTGTGTGTGTGTGTGCGCGCGTGTGTGTGTGTGTGTGTGTGTGTGTGTGTGTGTGTGTGTGTGTGTGTGTGTGTGTGTGTGTGTGTGTGCGCGCGCGTGTGTGTGTGTGTGTGTGAGTGTGAGTGTGTGTGTGTGTGCGCGCGTGTGTGTGTGTGTGTGTGTGTGTGTGTGTGTGTGTGTGTGTGTGTGTGTGTGTGTGTGTGAGTGTGTGTGGGAACCAGTGATCCCAGCCTTCAGCTCCTTATTGGGACAAAAGTGAAGCGTGTGCTGCTGCTGCTGCTGCTGCTGCTGCTGCATATTTTGGAAACTCACTCTCTGAGGTGGGAGTCGCCTTCTTGGACTTTTTGTCTGCCGGAGAGTTTTCTGCTGGATCTGCAGAAACAGAGTTCATCAGTGAGAGTTAACTCTGAATGAAACACAACAAAACCTGTAGAAACACAAGAATCCTTCCTCTGTTCCTGCTCTTACGGGCTCTCAACACATCAGGTGTGTCCCCCTGAATGTTCAACAATCTGGGCTTTTACAGGAACAAAACTTAAAGGTTCACTCCACGACTGACTGAAACATCTACAGCTGATGAGCAGAGAGAACCAGTCTGGAGATAGAAGAACATCTACAGGATGAGGAGATCAGAGGAGCTTCAACTGGAAGTTCTGGAAGATGTTCCTTTAATGATATTAGCTGCTATGTAAGCCTAATAAAGCTAATGTTAGCCACTATGTTAGTCTAAATAAGATGATATTAGCTGCTATGTTAGCCTAATGAAGCTAATGTTAGCCACTATGTTAGTCTAAATAAGATGATATTAGCTGCTATGGTAGCCTAACCTAGCTAATGTTAGCCACTATGTTAGTCTAAACAAGATGGTATTAGCTGCTATGGTAGCCTAACCTAGCTAATGTTAGCCACTATGTTAGTCTAAGCAAGATGATATGAGCTGCTATGGTAGCCTAACCTAGCTAATGTTAGCCACTATGTTAGTTTAAACAAGATGATATTAGCTGCTATGTTAACCTAATAAAGCTAATGTTAGCCACTACGTTAGTCTAAATAAGATGATACTAGCTGCTATGTTAGCTTTCCCTAGCTAATGTTAGCCATTATGTTAGTCTACACAAGGTTAATGGCTAAAATTAGCTAGGTTTGGCTAACATAGCAAGCGATGTTAACTTGCTTTGGGTAGCATCAAGGCTAATATTATCTTAGTTAAGCTATAATTTCTGAATCTTTTTGAGGCATTTTGAACATAATGACTGACAAATTCCTCAGCTAAGCTAATGGAGCAAGTAACACTACTAAATTGTGTTGAGGCTAATGCAGCAGCTAACATTGAATTGTGTTGAGGCTAACATAGCAGCTAACATTACTGAATCTTGTTGAGGCTAATGTAGCAGCTAACGTTACTGAATCTTGTCGAGGCTAATGTAGCAGCTAACATTACTGAATCTTGTTGAGGCTAATATAGCAGCTAACATATAAACTCACACTGCCTGTTGAGGCTAATGTAGCAGCTAACATTATTGAATCTTGTTGAGGCTAATGTAGCAGCTAACATTACTGAATCTTGTTGAGGCTAATGTAGCAGCTAACATTACTGAATCTTGTTGAGGCTAAAATAGCAGCTAACATATAAACTCACACTGCCTGTTGAGGCTAATGTAGCAGCTAAAATATAAACTCATATTGCTTGTTGAGGCTAATGTAGCAGCTAACATTACTGAATCTTGTTGGGGCTAATGTAGCAGCTAATATATAAACACATTGCTAGTTGAGGCTAATATAGCAGCGAACATATAAACTTACATTGCGTGTTGAGGCTAACATGGTAACTTCAGCTTCAGTTTAGAGCCCAGGCTGCTGGACTAGTCAATAAATAGACAAATAACCAGTAAAATCAATAAATATTAAAACCCAACATGAAGAAGAACCTTTCATTGATCCTGCTGTCTCCAGAGAAACTCATTAAAGCCCTGATGAACGTTTCCAGGAACAGTTTGAGATGTTTGATAAACCAGATTGTGTTGGTGTATTCTAATGACAGGAAATGAAACGGAGGGAGGAGGTCTGTGCTGCTTTTATCGCTCATTCAGGAGCTCTCAGCCTGGAGGTCTTCTCTGGTGAATGGATAGAAACCTGCAGACGGTGAACACTGGAGATATTTACCAGATAAATCTGAGTGACTGTACAGAATCTAAGATGAGGACTGGTTGAATCCAGAGGTGTTCATGTTGGAGG